>NC_082382.1:25590313-25620313 GCF_031168955.1 Gadus macrocephalus
GTGAATGTGTACGTGTGTGTGTGTATGTGCGTGTGTGTTTGTGTGAATGTGTACGTGTGTGTGTATGTGTGTGTATGTGTATCTGTATGTGTGTGTGTGTTTGTGTACGTGTGTGTGTGTGTATGTGCGTGTGTGTTTGTGTATGTGTGAATGTGTACGTGTGTGTGTGTGTGTGTATGTGTATCTGTATGTGTGTTTGTGTACGCGTGTGTGTGAATGTGTACGTGTGTGTGTGTGTGTGTGTGTGTGTGTGTGTGTTTGTGTACGTGTGTGTGTGTGTGTGTGTGTGTGTGTGTGTGTGTGTGTGTGTGTGTGAATGTGCTTGTGTGTGTGTGTGTGTGTGTGTGTGTGTGTGTGTGTGTGTGTGTGTGTGTGTGTGTGTGTGTGAATGTGTACGTGTGTGTGTGTGTGTGTGTGTGTGTGTGTGTGTGTGTGTGTGTGTGTGTGAATGTGTACGTGTGTGTGTGTGTGTGTGTGTGTGTGTGTGTGTGAATGTGTACGTGTGTGTGTGTGTGTGTGTGTGTGTGTGTGTGTGAATGTGCGTGTGTGTGTGTGACGTACTCTCCAGTGGGCTCCAGCTCGCTGATCTCGAACCAGACCAGCAGGTCGTAGCGACTCACGCACTGACCCAGGTTGGACTTGGTGATGGTGTTGAGTTTAGTGGCGGCCACTGAGACACAAGCAGACTCATTAAAACCACATCAGCCGCTTAATACCAGTACTGTACTGACATACAATTACACAGAAAGGAGGATGTACTCGGTGGATATGTAGATGAAACGGGGGAAAATGTTAATCCTTGGGATTAACATTTTCATTTGTAAAAAGTACGATAAAGTTTGGAAAATAAGATGAAGGTGAGTCTCCTCTAAGGATCTCTAAAACCAACCACAACATCGACTCATTCTAAGGCCTAAGACAGCACTCAGTGGCACGGGGAAGGGGAGACCCCTCACTACATCCAGAACATTAAGGGGTGCAGAGACTCTGCTGATCCCAGAGGACCGTGATGGTGTGTTCTGCTGCCCAGTACACCAGCATAAGGCCCAGTACACCAGCATAAGGCCCAGTACACCAGCATAAGGCCCAGTACACCAGCATAAGGCCCAGTACACCAGCATAAGGCCCAGTACACCAGCATAAGGCCCAGTACACCAGCCTTATCCGCGAGGCCCACAGCACTAAGGCCATGCCCTGGTACACCTCCTCCTCAGCAGCAGAACGGGGGATGAATGAGAGGCACACGGGGTTCTGAAGCAGCCTCACTGGACCAAGAGCCTTCGTTTTCTGTCTTTGCTTCATGCGCTGATCGCTATGGCGATGATATTGCATTGCTCGCTGTTTAATGGATTCGTCTGAGCCATACCATGGGACAGGTTTATGTTTTAAGATAAGAGAGACATTCGCAAGGCGAGTGCCAACTTATTATTACGTGTTATTTATCATTTGCACGAGATGAATGTGGTAGAATGAATGCCAGGTAATGGCACCAGTTATCTTCAACCTCTGGGCCAGCCAGCATGCTGTGGCATTGACACAGCCGCGGTCATGTGGTGTGTTTAACCAGACCCTGACCGTACCCAAACCAAACTATTGATGTTAATGTTGTAGGGTCAGTCTTTAGAAAAAGGCCTGCCTAGGTACACAACCTGTTTGATATCCTCCCTCTCTCTGTCTCCATCTATGTCTCTCTGTTCCACCTTTTAAACTTCTACAACTTGAAGCCGCAGCACTAGAGCGAGGCTAGCTCAACGAGCTAATGCGCTACAACAACCGCCCGTCAGCGCTAGCTCTGGCGCTAGGCCCGCCACGGTACCCACCGGGGCGGTGGTGCACGGTGAGCGCCGGGCCGCACGGCACGGGGAGGAAGGGGAAGTGGGAGAGCTGGTCGGCGCCGTCCTCCAGGCTGGCCACGGCGGTGGAGGCTAGCGCGTTAGCGTGCTCCGACAGCGCGTCCAGCACCTGGCCGTTCACGTAGCCGCTCACCAGGTAGCGCACTAGCTCGATCTTACGCGCGTGGTCTGCGCGGTGTACCATGGGGTGTGCCGAGCGGGGTGGAAGGTGTGTATTGGTGCACAGGGTTTGAAATAATACAGAGTTCATATCACGGGGGGGAGCGACGAGGAAGAGAGCCAATCCCACGGAAGCAGGAAGTGAAAGAGAAACAAAAGAATGGGCGGAGAAGATGAAGCATGCGAACAAAACTCAAAATGAGAGAACAGGTGGAAACAGGAGCGGCGAGGGGCGCTGGGTCCTCACCTGGCTTGGACAGGGGCATTGGGATGGGGTAGTACTTCCTGGAGGGGGCAGAAGACCTGGAACAGATCAGTCCACTCATCACTTCAACTCAATACTTTCAAAGATATGAAATCATCACTTTGGTGATGCGGTGTTGTGAGTAGGGTTCAAGGAGCGGCAGAATCCCCCCCAGAGGTGAGGACGGGTTCTCCAGCGGCCCCCCAGGTGTACCTGACGAGCTCCGTGCCGTGCAGGTGCAGCGGATGCTGCTGGTAGTGACCGAACACCTCGAACACGATGGGCTTGGTCTTGATGTACTCGATGAACGACTCTGTCACCTCCACCGAAATCTGCTCCAAAAAGGACAACATTGGCATTTTAATTTTTATCAAAAAGCAACATTGTTGAGTGTGGCTGTTTGTGCATGTTTGTGTGTGTTAGTGTGTGTTTGTTGAGGGGGGGGGGGTATAGATGTACACTTACGTTCTGGACGTGGTAGAAGCCCAGTGGAGCTCCTTTCCCCGTGTTCTTCAGTGGCTCGGTGGAGAACGCCTCGTCATGACGGTGCAGGAAACTAGAGACACCACATCTGTTAGCAAGCTAGCCATTACTAGATACATGTGAACACTAAAACCCCCATCACACACACCTCTATTAAGCTACATCTTTACATTTAAACATTGAATCAATTCACTTGATTCTTATGAGATTCTCTCATCGTTCCCCATGTCTACAACCTCAACCTAAACCTTACCTACTGCTTAATCCTAGATATGAAAGTATATCAACCTTAAGTTTCACAGTTTGTATACGGCTGCAAGCTTTTAGCTATTTCACTTTTACGCCATTTCTCTAATTTCTAGTTTTTACCGCCAGTTTTACCAGTATTCTATACATTACATATAATAAATGGTATATTCAATGTATGATCCACATATTAATATAACAACATGTGTTGTGTGTTGTAAAGTATTATACGCATTGTTGCATGCCTAAAAGCAAGAACTGAACCATCTGTCTATTTGTGCGCGTGTATGTGTATGTGTGTGTGTTTGTGTGCATGTGTAGATGTGTGTGTGTGTACGTGCGTGTGTGTTTATGTATCTGTGTGTGTGTGTGTGTTCATGTTGACTAAAATCAGCCTTCCCGCCACGCCTCAACCAGCCGGTTGAGGCGTGGCTCTCAGCAGACAGCGGGGGGCCACTCACTTGAACTGGCAGAAGATGTCAGCGTACTCGGGCAGGATGGCGCTGGCCTGCAGCACGGTGACGCGGAAGGTGAACACGCTGCCCACCTCCAGCTGGCCGGCCAGCTCCCCGCCCTCCAGCAGCTTGCCGTCGCCCTCCTTCAGCTTCAGGTCTGCGGACACAGGACGCTCAGCAGGCTGACCTATGACCATGGCTCATGTGGCCTGTCACACCAGATCTACCCCCAGGGGCTAGCACCACGACAGCCCACGTTTACCACCAGCGCTCTCCACGGGGTCGCTGAGCGGTTCAACAACGGCCCCGTTACCATCAGCGCTCTCCACGGGGTCACTGAGCGGTTCAACAACGGCTCCGTTACCACCAGCGCTCTCCACGGGGTCGCTGAGCGGTTCAACAACGGCCCCGTTACCACCAGCGCTCTCCACGGGGTCGCTGAGCGGTTCAACGGCCCCGTTACCACCAGCGCTCTCCACGGGGTCGCTGAGCGGTTCAACAACGGCCCCGTTACCACCAGCGCTCTCCACGGGGTCGCTGAGTGGTTCAACGGCCCCGTTACCACCAGCGCTCTCCACGGGGTCGCTGAGCGGTTCAACGGCCCCGTTACCACCAGCGCTCTCCACGGGGTCGCTGAGCGGTTCAACAACGGCCCCGTTACCACCAGCGCTCTCCACGGGGTCGCTGAGCGGTTCAACAACGGCCCCGTTACCACCAGCGCTCTCCACGGGGTCGCTGAGCGGTTCAACAACGGCCCCGTTACCACCAGCGCTCTCCACGGGGTCGCTGAGCGGTTCAACAACGGCCCCGTTACCACCAGCGCTCTCCACGGGGTCGCTGAGCGGTTCAACAACGGCCCCGTTACCACCAGCGCTCTCCACGGGGTCGCTGAGCGGTTCAACAACGGCCCCGTTACCACCAGCGCTCTCCACGGGGTCGCTGAGCGGTTCAACAACGGCCCCGTTACCACCAGCGCTCTCCACGGGGTCGCTGAGCGGTTCAACAACGGCCCCGTTACCACCAGCGCTCTCCACGGGGTCGCTGAGCGGTTCAACAACGGCCCCGTTACCACCAGCGCTCTCCACGGGGTCGCTGAGCGGTTCAACGGCCCCGTTACCACCAGCGCTCTCCACGGGGTCGCTGAGCGGTTCAACGGCCCCGTTACCACCAGCGCTCTCCACGGGGTCGCTGAGCGGTTCAACAACGGCCCCGTTACCACCAGCGCTCTCCACGGGGTCGCTGAGCGGTTCAACGGCCCCGTTACCACCAGCGCTCTCCACGGGGTCGCTGAGCAGTTCAACAACGGCCCCGTTACCACCAGCGCTCTCCACGGGGTCGCTGAGCGGTTCAACAACGGCCCCGTTACCACCAGCGCTCTCCACGGGGTCGCTGAGCGGTTCAACAACGGCCCCGTTACCACCAGCGCTCTCCACGGGGTCGCTGAGCGGTTCAACGGCCCCGTTACCACCAGCGCTCTCCACGGGGTCGCTGAGCGGTTCAACGGCCCCGTTACCACCAGCGCTCTCCACGGGGTCGCTGAGCGGTTCAACAACGGCCCCGTTACCACCAGCGCTCTCCACGGGGTCGCTGAGCGGTTCAACAACGGCCCCGTTACCACCAGCGCTCTCCACGGGGTCGCTGAGCGGTTCAACAACGGCCCCGTTACCACCAGCGCTCTCCACGGGGTCGCTGAGCGGTTCAACAACGGCCCCGTTACCACCAGCGCTCTCCACGGGGTCGCTGAGCGGTTCCCTCCGACAGAGGATCATGTTGTGGATGTGAACGTTTTGTTCACACCAAATGAACCAAAGGAGCACAACGTCTGAGATAAGGACATCAAGTCCTCAATAAAAAACAGTTCCCATCCCGCCGGGAAGAAGGCAAAACAACTTATTAGCATCAAACATCGAAATGTATGTGGCAGGGGCTCGTCAGACGAGACGAGGGGCTCTCAGACGAGGGGAGGGGCCTTTCAGACGAGGGGAGGGGCCTTTCAGACGAGGGGAGGGGCCTTTCAGACGAGGGGAGGGGCCTTTCAGACATACCCATATCATTGATCCTGTTGAGCTCCTCCGAGGGCGTGTTGACCTCTGAACTCTGACCCTGACCCTCCACGAAACGCAGCTCCTCCAGGGAGAGGCCAGAGCGGGTCATCACCATGGGGGGGAAGTCGATCTGAAGGGAGAGAGAGAGAGGGAGAGGGAGAGAGAGAGAGAGAGAGAGAGAGGGAGAGGGAGAGAGAGAGAGAGAGAGAGAAGATAGTCATGGACGTTAGCATAGAGTTGGTTGTAAGACATACAGTATATAAAGCGATAGTTCTTTATACGAGTTGTGGACGACAGATATGAATGCGCTTTATGGTCTGAATATGGCTTCAATAAGATAAGGAGGTGTGTTTTATTAATACCAGACAGGAAACGTGGGAAATACAGCAAAGTACAGGACAGTAATCAGCTTCAATTAGACACAGATTGACAGTAAAAGAAACAGAAACATATGAGATATGCAGCAGCTTCCCGAAGGTATTTCTCAAAAACAAAACACCTGCTAGTTCAAATCTTTGTTGTTCCGTTAGATTTTTATTCTAAAAAAACTTCAAACAATCAACGGTGCTTTTATCAGACTGGGGGGGGGGCTCACCTTTTTGAAGTACTCGTCATCGAAGGAGATCTTGGCGGTCCCCGACTGCCTCACCCCCGAGCCGTAGTCAGGCGCTTCCTCGTCCGCTGGGGAGACCGAGAGGAGAGTGACGAGGGGTTCACCCCGAACGGAACACAGCCGCAACCACTACCACTGTGGGGGCGGACAGACGCCTGCTCCACAGACAGACAGACAGACCTCTGTCTACCACTGTGGAGCAGACGTCTGTCGGCCTGTCTGCCACCCCTAATACGATACGGGCTCTGGACCCTCCCTGCTTTATGGGGGACAGAAGGACTAATAGAACAGACTGCAGCGCAAAGCCTGCAATTTGTTATGGATGTCTTGGTAATTCTTTCACACTTTATCATAGTCACTCAATATGTCGTTTTTTTCAATTGGATGAAAACGTGTGAAGCCCGCCATGGTGCAGTGGCTTTGAGATGGATTGCTAGTATTATTGGGTATTGAGGGCTTGACTCAAGATGTCAACAATTCAATGCAAGATAAATGTCTGCGCTAAATGAATCTGAAGCGATAGTAAATTGTACCTTCATAGTTGTTCATGTTATATTACTGGTTGATCTGTTATTTTATCGAGTGTCGTATCATCTGAACGAAGCCGTCAGACCGCTCCCCGGGGACCAGCGTGACCGAGGACACTCCCCGGTGAGGGTTAGGGTTGGGGTTCCCCGGGGGACCCCCTGGAGAGAGGCTCACCTGCGATGGCCTGGACCCCCACCCGCAGGAAGCCGCGCACCTCGCCCTTCTCCGTCACTATGGCGACGCGGTGCACCAGTGGCACTGGGTACAGCAGGTTGCTCAGGTAGACGAAGGCCCTGGGGGCAGAGAGAGGCAGCGTGGGTACGACTGGAGGGTGGGACACGACCCCCGCTGGGGACCCCCTCTTAACGTCTAGGGTCTGATCGGCCTGATCAGCGTGTGACATCTGACGCAGCCTTCAATACCATTTAACAACGTTGAGTTGAATCGTCTCAATGATGAACACTCATTGTGATGACTCAACCATCCCATAATAATGCAGAGGAACAGAACATTCACAGCAGTCACCAGAAGGCTGAGGAAAGCAACACGTTATGCACGAGTAGAGACAATGTGTTACTGTTAGATGACACCTTTTCTACAAAAAAAAAAAAGAAAAAAAAAAAAGACATGAAAGAAATGAAAACACAAACAATGCATCAAATGACAGGCGGGCTACGACAGTATGTGATCCACACATGTCGGTCATGTGCCATCACAACAGGAGCGATGGAGGAGGTCAATATGGAGGCAGCGGAGCTATAGCACGACTAGCTGACAGGTACTGCAGTGTTAGCCTCAGACACACACACACACACACACACACACACACACACACACACACACGCACACACGCACACACGCACACACGCACACACGCACACACGCACACACGCACACACACACACACACACACACACACACACACACACACACACACACACAGACTGGTTCTTCTCTGAGAGTTGATTGGCTATGTTCCCTGCTGTCCTTCTGTATTCATTTCAGTCTATCTCTCCCCTCCTCCTCCCCCCTCCTCCTCCCCTCTCCTCCTCCCCTCTCCTCCTCCTCCCCTCTCCTCTTTCCTGCTCTCATCTCTGCAGGGGAACCCAACTCCAGCCAAGATAGAAGATGGATACCGCTCTCCAGACAGTCATGCTGACGTAGGCAGCGTTGGCTCCCCAGCTAGCATTGATCTCCCTCCCGGGGCTGCAGTGCTGTAGTATCTCACAGCGCTGCGACACTCACCACTCAGGGCCAAAGGACCACAGAGGAGGTGTTGCTAATGCTGGATATTACTAATCCTCCCGCCCAGAGCCGACCAACACGGCTATGTGGCAATGGATCGAACTGTATCTGCTAACGATACACACCCACACCCACACACACACGCACACACACACACGCACACACTCAATATTAGTACAGTATTAAAACACAAAGGTAAAGAAAAGGCATAAAAAACGTAATGAATCCACAAGGAACAAACGACAAAGGAATCAAATGACATCAACAAAAATGATACAATAAATCAATAGGTAGCACACTACTGCTGATGAGATGAGCCGTAGCCTCTAGAGCAGACAGACGACGTTAGTGCAGGGGGGGGGGGGGGGGGGGGGGGGGGGGGGGGGGGGGGGGGGGGGGCGGCTATTCAATTTCCTGGGAACGGATTCGAAATGAAACGCAGTTCACAATAGCGGGGGCAGCAGCCTCGTGGAGACGGCTGACCGTGTTCACCATCAGACCGCGTTCACCAACGTTCTTGTCGATGTTTTCTATGAGTTTTCGGGTTTTGAATTCTGCTCTAATCGTGTAATAAATATTATTTTATCTTATGACGCACTTCAGACTGAATGTTTTTGGTGGTGTCTCATATTATGTAACCAGGTGTTCCTTTGTTAGATATGAACACCGCGTTGGACCAAACCACTCTGGAACGGGGGTCGAAGTGTAACCAGCCCTCCTCGGGGTCACTAACGAATGAGTGAGTGAAGGAGGTGGTGAGTTAGGTCCCCCCGTCACTGTAAGCGTCTTTGGGTCAAGGAACCAAGGAAACAAGGGACCAAGGAACCAAGGGACCAAGGAACTGAGGGACCAAGGAACCAAGGGACCAGGGACCAAGGAACCAAGGGACCAAGTCGGTGGTCCTTGGTCCCCTGGGTCAAGGACCCAGGGGACCAAGGTAACAAGGAAATAAGGAACCAGGGAACCAAGGGAGCAAGGTAACAAGGATCCAGGGGACCAAGGACCAAGGGACCAAGGACCCAGGGACCAAGGACCAAGGACCCAGGGACCAAGGAACCAGGGACCAAGGACCAGGACCAAGGACAAAGGACCCAGGGACCAAGGAACCAGGGACCAAGGACCAGGACCAGGGCCCAAGGACCCAGGGACCAAGGACCCAGGGACCCAGGGCCCAAGGACCCAGGGACCAAGGACCCAGGGACCAAGGACCAAGGACCCAGGGACCCAGGGACCCAGGTCCCTGGGACCAAGGACCCAGGGACCAGGACCCAGGGACCAGGGACCAGGACCCAGGGACCAGGACCAGGACCCAGGGACCAGGACCAGGACCAGGGGGTGGATGCGGGCGGCCGGCCCACCCACCTTCCCACCAGGCTGAACCAGGGGGAGCGGTCGTAGAAGGGGTCCTGGCCGTCACTGAACAGGTCCGAGCCCTCCTCCTCCGTGCCGGCGTCCGAGCTGGCGTCGTCCACGAAGGCCTCGTCGTCCAGCAGGTCCGACATCTCGCTGTGCCGCTCGTCCGCCATCTCCGTGATCTCCGAGTCGGTGGTGGAGAGGGTGGGGGAGGGGGTGCGGTCCACCAGGCGCTCGTTGACGCAGCCTTGGAAGATGGGGGCGCTGGGGGGGGGGGGGGCAAAGGGCGAGGGCGGGAGGGAGGGGGTGGGGGGGGGGTTGGTCAATTGGACAGCGAGGGAACACGAGAAAGAGGGGGGGGGGAGGATGGACGGGGGGGGGAGGGGGGATGGGGGGGGAGGGAGGATGGGGGGGAAGGATGGGGGGATGAGGGAGGATGGGGGGGGAGGGAGGATGGGGGGGGGGGATGGGGGGAGGGGGGGGGGATGAGGGAGGATGGGGGGAGGGGGGGGTGGGGGGATGAGGGAGGATGGGGGGGGGGGATGGGGGGAGGGGGGGGGATGAGGGAGGATGGGGGGGAGGGGGGGGTGGGGGGATGAGGGAGGATGGGGGGAGGGGGGGGGGGATGAGGGAGGATGGGGGGGAGGGGGGATGGGGGGGGGGGGAGGGAGGATGGGGGGGGGGAGGGAGGATGGGGGGGGAGGGGGGGGGGAGGGAGGATGGGGGGGGAGGGAGGATGGGGGGGGGAGGGGGGGGGGAGGGAGGATGGGGGGGGAGGGAGGATGGGGGGGGGGAAGGATGAGGGGGGGGGGAGGATGGGGGGGGGGAGGGAGGATGGGGGGGGGGGAGGGAGGATGGGGGGGGGGAGGAGGGAGGATGGGGGGGGGGAGGGAGGATGGGGGGGGGGGGGGAAGGATGAGGGGGGGGAGGGAGGATGGGGGGGGGAGGGAGGATGGGGGGGGGGGGGAAGGATGAGGGGGGGGAGGGAGGATGGGGGGGGCGTTCATACGCCGGGCGGGGCAGAAATGTTTCATGTAGATGAAGACAGGGGACAAGAGGCAGAGACATCAGTGGGGCTCAGCGGCGCAGGCAGCACAGGGGGGGGGGGGGGGTCATGGTACCCTCATGGTACCCCCCCCCCCCCCCCCCCCGGGTAAAGTGCCTCAAAGCCTCATCGGCCGTCTGGTTATGGAACATACAGGCTGATCCAAACAGTCAGATATGCTTTAGTGTGAAGTGACAGACAGAATGAGGCTGAACGCGAGTTACAAAGGAAATAAAAACCTAAATAGGAATGAGAGTGGCTGACAGTCACAACATCGACAGAATGTGGAGAAACTAATTCCAGGATGGTTACAAATCAACTCAAATAAAATAAAAAAATGAAATGAAAATAAAAGGATTTAACAAAGTAAAAAAACACAAAATGAATGCAAAATAAAAACAAGTGGGCAGCACAGACGATGAACTTAAAAAATAAAAACAAGTGGGCAGCACAGACGCCCGATGAACTTAAAAAATAAAAACAGCACAAAAAATAAAGTGGGTTTTTAACAGAACATTATTCAACCAAAACAAATTAATCATGCAAATGGACGCCATCAGACAGTTTCAAGACAACACACAGCAGAAATCATTACCATACACAGTATGTACTGCATTACCGTACACAGTATGTACTGCATTACCGTACACAGTATGTACTGCATTACCGTACACAGTATGTACTGCATTACCGTACACAGTATGTACTGCATTACCATACACAGTATGTACTTAGTCTCTAAAAGACAAGTCCTATACCCTGACGTCCACAGCTGTCCCTGGTACATGAGGAGCATTTATACTACTTCCTGTGGTACATGAGGTGTATGTATACTACTTCCTGTGGTACATGAGGTGTATGTATACTACTTCCTGTGGTACATGAGGTGTATGTATACTACTTCCTGTGGTACATGAGGTGTTTGTATACTACTTCCTGTGGTACATGAGGTGTATGTATACTACTTCCTGTGGTACATGAGGTGTATGTATACTACTTCCTGTAGTATATGAGGTGTATGTATACTACTTCCTGTGGTACATGAGGTGTTTGTATACTACTTCCTGTGGTACATGAGGTGTATGTATACTACTTCCTGAGGTACATGAGGTGTATGTATACTACTTCCTGTGTGTGGTACATACCTCCCCACGAGCTTGAACCAATGGAAGCGGTCGTAGAAGGGGTCGTTTCCTGTCATCGTGCCCTCACAGTCCTCCTGATTGGACGAGGCCATCTCTCCAGCCCGGTCGTACATCTCCCTCATCTGCTCCAGCCGCTGCCTGAAGGAGCCGGAAAGATATTACTGACGTTCATCTTCACCATCTTCACCATCATCATCATCACCACCACCAACATCATCCTCAATATCGTCGTCATCTTCACAATCACCATCATCATCATCATCATCATCACACTTTATAAATTACATTTAGCCGGGATGGTATTTAGGAGGTGATCCCGTTGCCCCTTTATGGGGGGGGGGCTCCCTTCACTGGGGGGCTCCCTTCATGGGGGTCCCTTCACTGGGGGGCTCCCTTCATGGGGGGCTCCCTTCATGGGGGTCCCTTCATGGGGCTCCCTTCACTGAGGGGCTCCCTTCATGGGGGTCCCTTCATGGGGGTCCCTTCACTGGGGGGCTCCCTTCATGGGGGTCCCTTCACTGGGGGGGTCCCTTCATGGGGGGTCCCTTCATGGGGGCCACCCTTCCCCTGGGGGCACCCTTCATGGGGGGTCCCTTCATGGGGGGTCCCTTCATGGGGGGGTCCCTTCATGGGGGTCCCTTCACTGGGGGGGTCCCTTCATGAGGGGTCCCTTCATGGGGGGTCCCTTCATGGGGGTCCCTTCATGGGGGCTCCCTTCATGGGGCTCCCTTCCTGGGGGCTCCCTTCATGGGGGGTCCCTTCATGGGGGTCCCTTCATGGGGGGTCCCTTCATGGGGGCTCCCTTCATGGGGGCTCCCTTCATGGGGGTCCCTTCATGGGGGGTCCCTTCATGGGGGTCCCTTCCTGGGGGCTCCCTTCATGGGGGGTCCCTTCATGGGGGTCCCTTCATGGGGGGTCCCTTCATGGGGGGTCCCTTCATGGGGTCCCTTCATGGGGGGTCCCTTCATGGGGGTCCCCTCATGGGGGGTCCCTTCATGGGGGTCCCTTCCTTACTTGAGCTTCTCCAGGGACCAGTAGTGGGTGGCCCCGTTCTTGAGGTCCTGCACCTCGACGGCCACCACGGTGCGGGGGAAGGCGCGCGCGTCGCGGTCCTTCTGGGGCTCCGGGGCCACCAGCTCGGGGGGCAGCGGGGAGTACAGGGTGTCCGTCAGCAGCACGAACTGGAACTGGACCTGGGGGGGGGGCAGGGGGGAGTACAGGGTGTCCGTCAGCAGCACGAACTGGAACTGGACCTGGGGGGGGGCAGGGGGGAGTACAGGGTGTCCGTCAGCAGCACGAACTGGAACTGGACCTGGGGGGGGGCAGGGGAGTACAGGGTGTCCGTCAGCAGCACGAACTGGAACTGGACCTGGGGGGGGGGGGGGGGGGGGGGAGGTTAGGGTAGGTAAGGTTAAAGTAAGGTACGGTAAGGTTAAGGTGAGGGTAGGTAAGGTTAAGGTTAAGGTAGGTAAGGTTAAGGGGAGGGTGGGTAAGGTTAAGGGGAGGGTAGGTAAGGTTAAGGTGAGGCTGGGTAAGGTTAAGGTTAAGGTAGGTAAGGTTAAGGGGAGGGTGGGTAAGGTTAAGGGGAGGGTAGGTAAGGTTAAGGTGAGGCTGGGTAAGGTTAAGGTTAAGGTAGGTAAGGTTAAGGGGAGGGTGGGGAAGGGGGTGAGAAGGAAGGGTGGGTGGAGGTGGGAGGGTGGAGGCAGGGTAGGAGGTGGTGGTGGGGGGGTGGAGGTGGGAGGGTGGAGGCAGGGTAGGAGGTGGTGGTGGGGGGGGTGGAGACACAGTAACATGTGATGAGCTAATCGGCCAGCGGAGAGCAGAGGTTACGGCCTCCAGCCCTTCCCCCCCCCCCCTCTTTACCCCCTAGGGACGACCCTGGAGGTCGAAGGTCACACTAATCTGCACCTCCACCGGTTCACGGCGTTCCCCGTCGGCGTGTCCTTCCACACCAGGAGATAAATCCCAAACCAGTCAAGACTAAACAGACGGAGGATGAACCAACGGACACCGCGGAGGGCGGGGTCAGAGAGCGGTGACGGATCACGAGTCCCCCGTATCCATCACCCCCGGGCGACCGGTCGACACGGCTGTAATAGGAACATCAATCACAGACGTAGAGACCCCAGGCTGGAGAACGAGGAGGAGGAGGAGGAGGAGGAGGAGGAAGAGGATCCAGCTACAAAACGGTTTGTTTTGCTAAAGCAACAATTTTGTTTATAGAAATTTGTAGATTTATTGTCCAAACTACAAAACCAAAGCGCTACTGTCGTAAACCAGAGGCCGGTGAGGACAAGCCTCTGGTTTAGAACACTGACGGTATTGATCTGTAGGTGGGACCATAAATCGACAGAATTCTCCCTCTCATTTTAGAAGGATGGAATCTAAACATGGCGACTCATACGTGCGTAGGAGAAGCAGACCCACGCAGACGAAGCAATCAATTAGCACGGTAATAGAATATCTTGATCTACGGGCCGGCTCCATGGTGACGCTATGACGCAACGCTCACAACCACTAAAAGAGGAGCTTGATCAGGAGACCAGATGGGCATCGTGGTTTACTGTTAAAGCGAACACCACCAACACCTCCAACTCCTCCCACCACCACCACCACCACCACCACCACCACCTCCTCCCAACCACCACCCCCACCACTACAGTGATCGAGATGTGGGGTTGCTGTGGAACGATGGAGACATGTACCCGAGGTCAAACATACACCCGATCGTACCGTTCTTGATATGGATGGGAACTTTGTGGTTGTGAGCTTGAACTACGTCGAATTCACTGCGTTGATCATACAAATGATCAACGCAGTGATTCAATTAAATGGTTCATTTAAAGAATATATTCAAACCAATGAGTGCATAATAAAGTTTAACACGTGCACATGTCAACGGGTAGATTACTTTAAAATCATATTTACTTTGTATTTATAAAAAGGTATACAGTACATATTATTGGATTTTGAAAACATGATAAACGTCAGTCCCCTTCTGGGAGGAGGGTGGTCTTCCTTCAGCCCTCCGTCCCCCAGAGGGGGACGGAGGGCTGAAGGAAGACCACCCTCTGGCCATCCCAAACTCTGATTCACTCCATTCGTTCAAAAGTCTACTTAACATCAACATCTTCAACATCTGTCAAATCCTCCTCCACCATCTTCCCCCCTCTCTCTTAATGTGTGGTCTATTGTTGTGGTGATATTTAATCGCCTTTTGTTTGAGTGTCTGTACTGTCTGCATGCTTTCCTTTTTGCGAAGCGTCTGAGCACTAAGGAAGGCGCTGTACAAACCGATCCATCGTCCATCGTTACCTTCTTCTTGAGCTCCACGCTGATGGCGTTGGCCTCCTTCAGGTACACGGCGTTGCCCCACAGCTGGTCCCGCAGAGAGGTGAACTGGTGGTACCTCCACTTCCTGAAGCCCCACTGGGCCAGGTCAAACTCATGCTGGGTCCACGGCACTGGGGGGGGGGGGGGAGGGGTTAATACGCAGTAACCACGGCAACACACCGACGGCAGCGCCCATCAGAGGGCGAAGGGAGTCGTCCGTCTGACATTCAGTGCAGACGATGGGGAGAGACATCTCTGTTATCACTAGATAAGGCGTAGGCCAATCAGAATAACATGTTACTAGTCAGTAGAACTGAAAGGCGAGAGCCCCCATGCTGGTCTTAACTTCACACTCAGGTTTAGTTCTGCATTAGTAGTATGGTGTGTTTACGTTGTGATTTGATTGAAGTGGTTGATTAGATGATTTCGTTGCCTTGGCTTGTAATTAGTGCAGTGACGACGTAGCGCTTGTGTGATTATGAATTCAGTGTGATGCTCATGAAATGCGATAATTGGAATACGCACATCCTAACAGCTTAGGCTCTGTGTAGAAAATGACCGAGAGGAAAAAAAAAAGGTATACACGTGAGAGATACACAGTTATGGTCCGTGGTGACAGTAAACAACGTGTGATTCAGTGCGTCTGTACATGTCGTGACGCGCACACACCTTCCTCCTCCTCCTCTTCCTCCTCCTCCTCCTCTTCGTCGGGGGTCTCGGCCGCCAGGGAGCGCGTCTCCACCTGCTTCTGCAGCTCCTGCAGTTTGCTCTCATACACCTGGAGGCAGACGGGCATCACAGAGTCAACCGGTGATCAGAGCGCTGGCAGACGGCCGCCAGCCGCACGCGCTTTCATCCCTTCTGAGGCATTCTCCGTCTTTCTGCATCGCAAATTAACAGATTATGATTATGAACTGTTCAGGCTATATTCAGAAATTGGTATATGAAATGGTATACACTGTTTGACATTAAAAGATTATATATATATATATAATATTAAATATATATATCTCATTATCACATTTTATATTTCCTGCAACAAAGAATAAAACATTTAAAGAAAACCTTTTAAACACAGAATTATTTCATTACCATCTTTAACACACTTTCATAACGGTTACATGTGGATGCTAGTTAGTTCTTGATATCTAATTTGCCATTTTCTATATTCACACAGACAATATTAGGTACAACAATGAAAACACCAATTAGTGTGCCAGTTCAAATGTTAGACAATGTGGAAAGAACAAACTACTAACCCTAACAGTTAAAAAAAGAAAAGTGGGTTTACCTAAGGCAGTGCTTAAGCTAAACAAAGAGAGGGCTGAGAGCATTGAGATACATTAAGGGATGTTACTGCTGACACAGACTGGAGACGACCACATCAACACGGCACACCAGTTCAGTATAGAGAGAGAGGGAGAGAGGGAGAGAGAGAGGGAGAGAGGGAGAGAGGGAGAGAGAGAGGGAGAGAGAGAGGGGGGGAGGGAGAGAGAAATGGGGGGGAGAGGGAGAGAGAGAGAGAGCGAGAGAGGGAGAAAGACGGAAGAGAGGGATGACAAAAAGGAGAGAGGGGAGAGAGAGATGAGTAGAAATGAAGGGAGAGAAATGAGGGAGGAAAGGGGAGAGAGGAGAGGGATGCAAGAGCAGAGAGAGGAGGAACAAGGGAGGGAAGTGAGGAGGAAGCGGAAGGGAGCGAGGAGCCGTAGAGCAGAGCGCCATGGCAACGGAGGCTGAGTGCTGTGTATCCGACGGCGGGCTGCCAGCACCCTGCTCCTGATGACCTCATCCTGTTTTCCACATCTTCTCTGGGAGACAATGGAGGCTTTCAGAGACCGTGAGCCTCCTCCCTCGCAGCAGCACGGCCCGACCAACAAAACACGCAGCGTGAAGGGAAGGGGGAGCAGACGCCACAAAAGGCTTTTCTTCCACTGTAGCTCGGCAGTGACCTGGTTTCTGAGGCGCTCCTGGTCAACCGTTATGTGCTGGTGGGTATGGTACAGATAACACAGACTGAGGAGGAATTTAAGAAGAATGGCCTGACCCTAGAGATGACCATGACCCTCAGGTTAACCCCGTTTATATTCTGTGGGGCTGCAATGGAAACAATCGGTCTGATTTAGTGATGGAATGTGATTGGGGTCGGCCTATTGAATCAACATTCATATTGTGGATACCATTTTAACTGTTACAACTCATACATACAGCGTTTACTTTAATAGACACTGTATGAAAAGCATGAAAGGTGGTTAAGTCTTACTCAAGTTACTGACTTTTCTTCAATTTAGCGATTACTGTAGAGATTACAAACGAACAAAACTAAAAGAGTGAAATGAAACAAGCCATATTATAAATATCTGCATTTGAAACAAGTCATTTTATTTCAGTTACACTTTGAAAAATAAACCTCCAGCAACACAGAGATCTTAATATATTCTCCTTTTCATCTTTTTTTTTTGCTCGGCAACAATATGTGTGTCACACAGGTTTGCTTGATTCGAAGAGCGTCACAGTCAGTGAGGCCCTTCAATACAACACTCACACAGTAGGCATAAATCATTCAACAGACAATTCGGACCAAGACTAAAATTATATGTATACAGTGTATATATATAAATAACATACATATATATTTATATTTGTTTATTAAAATATACATATATATATATGCATTAATATATTTATTTATTTATTAATATATAAATATATATATGTATTTATTAATAGATAAATATATACATATTCATTTATTAATATATAAATATATGTATTTATTTATTAATATAAATGTATATTTAATCGTATATCTTTATAGATATATATATATATATAATGAATATTTTCAAATAGTAGTGCACTGTAAATTGCCCATTTCCTGTTTGATTTGTTTGCCACCTTTAAGCTAACGATCTGGGCCGAGGTGCAGCCAGGCACCGCTACGACCAGGTGAACAACAGTCTTTAACGGAGCACTTATCGGAGGATGAACCATAGAAATATTATATTAATGTATGAACATGTGTATATGCAAAGCCATGCAGTGATAGTCGTGAAGAAATAATAATAATAACACATCAAGGCCAATAGGAGTGGATACGAGGGTAGCGCAGCGAATCATTCTAACATTTGGTTTATGTTACGACGTATTAAAGGTAGAGTATGTCCTGACTGTCGGAACATGTCAAATAAAATAAATGTTATTAACCGTTACGAGACCCAAGGTCATTTTCATTCTTTCGTTCTCGATAGCCCTCGAAAAAAAGATCTGACAAGTCGCGTTATAGCGCCTATTCTGCTTTCAACCGGAACAGTTTGAAGGTCAACTTGCAAGGAACTGTGTGGTGAACACTGAATTCATTTAAAGCAAAGGAAGCAGCACAGCGAGCAGCAGACTGACGATTGGCTAGCAGCTCAGTCTGAAGCACTTCCTCTGCACAGCGTCGTCATGAAGGAGAAAGGCTGAACACAGCGCTGGACGTGGGAGCACCCATCAGACGACTCCTGTCACACAGACCTCTCTGATGGTGTTGTGGCTAACATGGGACTGCAGCATGCAAAGACATTCTACGTTGTTGAGGCATGCCGTCTTTCAGCGAACATTTTTAGGAAAATCTTTTGGAGCCATGACAACCCCCAGTGGGAGATCCATTTGGACCAAGCTATTCACATGACCACAAAAGCAAATGCTAATTTATCTTAAATCAGATTAAACAGTAACCAAAGCCCAATCCATGATGTGGTGGCCATCACAAATAAAATTCAATGGTGGGATTTTCTGCCAATTGTTTTGGTCTGTGTCTGTCAAAGGAAAAATAATTGATTAAGCCACTTTGAATTGAAAGCTAAACTAAATTAGAAAGTTTCTTATTAGTGTTCCAAGGTCCATGATATAAGAAAATACAGCATTGAGTTTGATATAGCTGAAACGATTTCAGATGGTAATACAGTCTCAACGATAGTAGCAGGCAATGTAAAACCCCTTCTTAAAGTACACCTAAGCCTTCTGTTATATTTAGTTAATTACAACATTGGACTATTCATTCAGTAATTGACTCCACCGTATAGCTTATCCTCAATTTGAGAAAGTGCAAATTATTAGTCTGGCAGTCAAGCATCTGATAAACTAATGGAGCTTCCATTAAATAACATACGTGTATATATATATTATAATAATTAAAATAATATCTAAAAATGCATATTTGCAGTGTAATGATGGAAAGGTTAACTGCTGTATGACAAGATTGCTTCTTTGCTTTCCAGATGTCAACAAGAAAAGAATAAGCAAACATTTCAACAAATAAAAAAGGGAAATTTGAGTGAGTCTGAAATTCGAACCGGTGCAATACTGGAGCTGAATAAAAAGGCACTTTTGAAAAAAGAAACTATTCTCGTACAATAATTTGAGTTGTCAGTTAAAGGCAGTAGCATAATGCACCAGTAATTCTATCATTTTCAACCACATGGTCCGAATGGGGCAATGATTATTGATGCTGGACATAAAATGTTAATATCAAATCAACATTTGATTGCATGGTACATAAAATAAAGAAAGGAATCTCTTTAAAAAAAAAGTCATATCCATTACAAAAAAATATGATTATACTAAAGGCGATGTGATAGGGTTGAAATGTGTTATAGGTATGTATGCGCAAGTACATTTAGCATAGTTTAAAACACAACGTTGATTTCCTTTCTCTGGCCGATTATAAAACGATGAGGATGATTGGCCATTAAAACGAGTACACGATGGTGATGAAAACATGAGTCAATCAATACTAATATGGCAACAAATGTAAACTTAGAAATACAACCGTGAGGAGATTTGGCAAACAAATGAATGCATGATTGATGAAAATCACACGTAATCCTAAGAATAAAACTTTAAAATAGAGAACAGGCCTGACCTCCCTCAGCCATCACCTGTTGGCTTCACTTCCTTACGACTGCTCTCCCAACACTGATCACAGCGCAGGCCAGCTCGTACAGAGACAGACGGCGATGGGACACGTCTACTTCAAACACGCTGAACTCGACCAACAAGTTCATGGGCCTGGGGGGGGGAGGGGGGGGGGGGGGTCGCAGTTCAACTCGATTGATTGTGGCCTTGTTGTGATCTGAAATGCGTTCGTCGACCATAAAGTAAACCTGAAGCACTTTCTAAAGTCACCAACCCCCCCACCCCCCCGCCCCCGCCCGTCCACTCTCTCCTCAAACCGTCGTCTCCCGACCGGCTTTCAAGTTGGGGGCGGACATTTGTCGGCGCATCCTGGGGGGGGCCTGGAAGCTGGCTGGATGGCTGGCCGGGTCCCCGTGCCGGTACGGCTGGTAGCTGTTGGAGTTGTGGTCGGGGTAGGGCATGGCGCTGTAGTAGCAGGGCTGAGGCTGGGGGGGGGCCTGGGGCCCCTGGCTGTGGTAGGACCGGGGCTTGTAGAAGCCCTGGGAGTGCCTCTTGTTGGCCTCGTAGGGCCTCAGGTTCTCCTGGGCGGCGGTCGGCCGCTGGCGGTGGTTGAAGGAGTTGCTGCGGGCGCGTTCGTAGGGCTGCTGCTGCTGGAGTGGCGGCTGGTGGTGGGGGGGCTGGTGGTGGGGGTGCTGGTGGTGGGGGTGCTGGTGGTGGGGGTGTTGTTGGTGGGGCTGGTGCTGATGGTGTTGCTGGTGGTGCTGCTGGTGGTATTGCTGTGGATGGTTGTTGTTGTTGCTGTTCCTGTGATTCTGCCGCGGACCCTGGCCCGGCCCCTGGCCCTGGCCCGGCCCCTGGCCCTGGCCCTGGCCCTGGCCCTGGCCCTGGCCCGGCCCCTGGCCCTGGCCCTGGCCCTGGCCCGGCCCCTGGTCCTGGTCTTCTCCGCTCCTGCGGCGGACCGAGGGGCTGGGGGGCCGCGGCCCCAGGGGAACGAGGGCGGGGCCCAGCAGCTCCTTAGACACCAGCCCGATCTCCGGCGGGCCCTGGCCCTCCTCCTCCTCCAGCGCCTCCTTGGGGACCTTCAGCTCGATGACCTGCTGGTCCGTGATGATGATGTGCGTCCCGGGGCTCCAGGAGTTGCGGTGGGTGGGGTTGCTCCGGAAGGGGAAGCGCAGCTTGCGGTCCTCGGGGGGGATGAAGCGGTGCGGCCCGCTGTGGCGCCGCAGCTGCTTGGAGATCTCCTGCTGCTGGAGGCCCTTCAGGCGCACCTGCTCCTGCCTCATCCAGCGCATGTGGCCGCGCCGCAGCGGGGAGTCGTCCCCGGCGCCCTCGCCCACGCCCGGCTCCCGGTCGTCCAGGGCGCCGTCGGGGGGCGGCGGCCGGCCCTCTCTGGGACTGGGGGTCCTGGCCAGGTGGGGGGGCAGGCCCTCTCTGGGACTGGGCGTCCTGGCCGGGCGGGGGGGCGTGGCCTCGCCGGCGGCCGCCACCGTCTTGTCCGGAGCGTCGGCAGCGATGAGCGGCAGCACCTTCTCCATCTTCACCATCTTGTTCCTGAGCGTGCGGATCTCCTCGTCCTTCATGTTGTTCTGCAGCTTCACCTCCTGCAGGATGTCCTCCAGCTTGTCGATGTGCACCTTCAGCTCGTCCATGACCACCACGCCCACGCCGCCGCCGCCGCCGCCCCGGGACCCGTTGGTGAGGGCCAGGACGTCCTCGATGCGCTCGTCGCCCACGCCCACCGTGTCCCAGACGTCGCGCGCCACGGCCCGCCACGAGTCGCGCTCGTTGGGGTCCTTCTTCACGTAGCTCTCGCACAGCTCCTTCATCTTCACGATGGCCAGCGCCTCGATCTCCTGCCGCGAGTGGCGGAAGTCGTTCAGCGCCACCTCGTAGCAGATCTCCTTGACCGCCTGGATCTTCAGGTCCGAGATGGTCACCCACTTGGCGTCCTTGGTGATGCGGCGGCGCTGGGGGACCTGGTACATCTTCACCGCCTCCCGCCGCTTGCCGCTGCTGGGGAGGCCGCACTTGCGCACTATGGTCCGGAGTTTACTGGGGGGTAGCTTCTCCCTCAGGGAGGTGATCAGCCTCCAGCTCTCTTCACAAGACCTCTTATCTGAGTCATCCCCACTATCTGAGTCTCCGTCCTTGAGGAAGAACAAAAAAAAAAAAAAAAAAAAAAAAGGGAAACAAAACCAAAATGGTTCCCAACAAGATGGAGAAATTAAAATGGGGAAATCAAGGAGAAAAGGATGGCTTTTTAAATAAAGGAATAAATATGCAACATGGGAACTCTTATCATTGGTAAACGCCTTGGTCAACTTAGCTTCGACATAAAGAGCCATTGAGTGATTAAGATCTGACCGTTTTAATATCTGCAAAAAATAGATGGAAGTAGTGCATACATCGTCATTCTACAAGATGTATGACAACATGCATTAATAACACCTGACGATACGTCCAGGATTCAATCAAAACAAAAGTCTGTTTCGGAACAACTTAAAAATAGACTGTGGCTTTCATTGACTTTCTTTTCATGTTTTCTTAACATTTGTCGAAATGAAGTGAACTGTGATTGAGATGGACTGTATTCCTATGAAACCTATTACGAATGCATATAATATCAAGTATTTATATTTATTAAATAGGCCAATATGGTTCCCAATGTTGCACATTGATATTAAAAGTAAAAAGGTAAAGCATGACTATTATGATTAGAAAAAATATAGCATAGAGGAAAGATGTTGTTTAGAGCGCTTCTGAATTTGCTTTCTGATATTCCTCTTCAAAATTTGTAAATTGTGGTATTTATTGGCAGTTGGATCCCAACCATGTTACAAAGGCATGCGACATGGGAGATAGGTTTCAGAGCCCTCCCCGTCTGAAGTCCAGGAGATGTGAGTGTCTTTAGTACTTTAGTAGCCGAGAGTTAGAAGGTCTTGTAGTTTTATTGGAAAGCCGGCAGAGAGAGAGAGAGCGAGGACAGGCAGAGTGAAGTTAAGTGTTAATCCACTATGAGGAAGATGTTAGTCAGAAGGAAATGCAGTTTCTCATTTTCCCCGGTAGACGAAGGACATTACAGATCACAACAAGTCGCGACAGACGGGTCGAAGTGTTGACAACCAAGCTGTCGTTGGGAGGGGGAACACTGTATGGTGGTTTGAACCCTAACCCCTTTGTGGTTGGGAATGGTGATAAGAAACCAGTGGAGGTACGAGAGAGGTCTGTGATTGTGCATTGATTTCGAACAGCGGTAAGAGCCTTCAGTGTGCTACACCAGACACCGGCTAGCGCAGCCTACGCAGACAAAGAAGTCAATGAGAAACCACATTGTTGCTAATCTGAACCGAGCCACGACAGCAGGCTGTGGTTAAATCACAATGCATTGGACATAGCAGCAACTGCATTGAGGAGGAGGAGGTAACTTAAGGTAATCACAGAGGAAAACTAGGAGGAGGGAATCTATTCCGGGGAAACCGTCGGAAACCTCGCGGCTAGCTCAGCCCAACCGCGAGGAACCGACCTCAACACTAAGAGAACATGCTATTAACGGGAACCATGCAAAGCAGCACATCGTGGAAACACTTGTTTGTTCTTTGACTTTGTGAATTGGTTCTCAACTGCGTCTTACAATTTTCTCAATGTAAATTTGTTTCAAAACGCCACTGTTTTGCACGATTCGGTTCAAAACTAGAAGACACGAAAAATTAATAAAACAGGGATTTAGAGAAGGGGAAAAAGCTTTGAAGTCTAATAAGACTCTTAATCAAAAATGCTACAGAAAACCAGTCAAACGTCATGTTTCAAGTAGAAGGTAAAAGCTCAAAACACACATTTCAAACCAGATACCAGAAGTAGTAAATCAACTTCCATGCAAGAAGAGCAGACATGCGCTAGGAGCCAAAGTGTGATTCACAAACATAACAGAAACTCAAAGTGTCAAAAGCTCAGAGTGAAGATTAGTACTGGCCAGACTTCAACAGAGCTAGTACTTCTATCCCCCATGAAAACAAACCACGAGCCGTCAGTTGGAAGCTCACCCAATGAAAACAAAAAAACATCCAGTACCGTAACAAAATATATCACATGATTCAGTTTGATCCAGAAACATATGTGAACTAGCAACTCATAACACTTCCGGGCTTCGATCAAACCAACTCTTACGGGCGAGCCTCAAATTCATTCATGGCTTTGGGCCACTTTGGGCTGCGTGAAGCTCGCCAATTGGTTTGATCCAATTCCAGTGGAAATGGAGAAAATCTGAAGAACTCACCAGTCTCTGTTGTTCCAGGAGCTGGTCTGCTTCCTCCTTCTCCTTTTTGTATAAGATCTCCATCTCGGTGAGCCTGTACGCACAGAGCATGAATATGATGCACAACTTGAAGACATTTGACATGTAAACATGGATACATGGACCATCGTTAACCGTTGTTACTATAAATGAAGGCAAAGAGGAAGCTCATCATGCTCTCACTGGGAATGGGTCGATGGACAGTGTCATACTGAAGGTGTCCGACCCCCAGCCTAAAGGTGGGGGGTTTGTAGCCCAAGCTCTGCTGTCTATCTGTCTGCGACCACGAGCATTCTGCTCATTACATACACATGTCTACAAATATACTCACTGGAAGTCGCTTTCTGGTTAATTGACTTAACTAACGACTTCATTTCTCATCATTAAGGGATATTATCAATGAGTGGCTCTCTGTACGTTATCCTGCTTAAGACACGGCTACTTACTGAAGAAATCAATGATTGAGACAACATATAATTTAAGAATGATGTTATTCCTTCCGCTGAGCTAGCAGTCTGATCGTTTTTTCGGTCGGTACTGCGTCCGTAGCGATGAGCTGTTTCCCATAGCAACGGTCTGTCATTCAGAAACAACCAACCGTAGAACGGCCTAATCAACCAATCAGAATCGAGCATCAACAAAGCCGTGTCCTAACGATAAACAGTGATCCCCCTCAGGCCCTTTGGGGCTCGTCCACACACACACACACACACACACACACACACACACACACCCACACACAAGTAGTGAGACCCACACACACACTCCGCAGTAGGTAGACGCACACACACTCAGTCAGCAGTAGGTAGTCACACACACACACTCCGCAGTAGGTAGACGCACACACACTCAGCAGTAGGTAGTCACACACACACTCAGTCAGCAGTAGGTAGTCACACACACACACTCAGCAGTAGGTAGTCACACACACACTCAGCAGTAGGTAGTCACACACACACTCAGCAGTAGGTAGTCACACACACACACACACACACACACTCAGCAGTAGGTAGTCACACACACACTCAGCAGTAGGTAGTCACACACACACACACACACACACTCAGCAGTAGGTAGTCACACACACACACACACACACTCAGCAGTAGGTAGTCACACACACACACACACACACACTCAGCAGTAGGTAGTCACACACACACACACACACACTCAGCAGTAGGTAGTCACACACACACACATCAGTAGGGAGACACACACACACACACTCATTAGTAGGTAGTCACACACACACTCAGCAGTAGGTAGTCACACACACACTCAGCAGTAGGTAGTCACACACACACTCCGCAGTAGGTAGACGCACACACACTCAGCAGTAGGTAGTCACACACACACTCCGCAGTAGGTAGACGCACACACACTCAGCAGTAGGTAGTCACACACACACTCCGCAGTAGGTAGACGCACACACACTCAGCAGTAGGTAGTCACACACACACTCAGTCAGCAGTAGGTAGTCACACACACACACTCAGCAGTAGGTAGTCACACACACACTCAGCAGTAGGTAGTCACACACACACTCACACACTCAGCAGTAGGTAGTCACACACACACACTCAGCAGTAGGTAGTCACACACACACTCATCAGTAGGGAGACACACACACACACTCATTAGTAGGTAGTCACACACACACTCAGCAGTAGGTAGACTAGGGCTGGGATAAACGATTATTTTTTAAACGATTAATCTAGCGATTATATTTTCGATGCATCGATTCATCTAACGATTCATTTTTTCAGTCCGATTCGATTTCGATTCGATTCGATTCTCGATTATCTCCCCATTAATTGACTAATAGCAATTTATCCATGTTGATTTACATATCTGAATTCCTTAACATTTCAATACATGTTTATTGCCTTTAAATTCCAAAATAAAAGTGCAAAGTAATGCATTCTTAGAATTCTACGGTGCTCAGTCATCTGCAGCTGCTACCGGGTGACGCCTCTTCAGGTGCTGGTGAATTGCCGTGGTGCTAGAATGGAAAGTCATCTCCATTTTGCAAAGACGACATATCACGGAATCGTTTCATTTCACATTAAAGAATTCCCATACTTTAGAGGAACGAGTGCGTGGCGCCTTGCACTTATGAAAGTCTGAGGAGCCACTCGCGTTGCAACTACGCTCCGGCGCCGCCCATCTTTTTTTTATTTATTTTTTAAATCGACGCACATTTTTCGCGTCGACGTAATTTATGCGTCGACGTCGTCGATTACGTCGACGCGTCGTCCCAGCCCTAAGGTAGACACACACACACTCAGCAGTAGGTAGTCACACACACACTCAGCAGTAGGTAGTCACACACACACTCATCAGTAGGGAGACACACACACACACTCATTAGTAGGTAGTCACACACACACTCAGCAGTAGGTAGACGCACACACACTCAGCAGTAGGTAGTCACACACACACTCAGCAGTAGATGGACACACACACACTCATCGGTACGGATCCCCACCCCCATGAGCGTAGGGGGTTGCGGGCCGTACCTCTTCTCCATCTCCTGCTTCATGTCGATGCCCTGCTTCTCCAGCAGCTCCCTCTGGGCGAAGGTCCAGTCTACGGGCTCCACGGGGGTCTCGGCCGTGGGGGTCTTCTCCCGCTCCGCCCGGGCCTGCTCCGGGTGGTTGAAGCGGAACACGTGGTTCTTGCCCATGATGATGCGGTTGCCTAGCGACGGGAGGAAGGCGTTGTCAGGAGCGGTTCTTTTAATACGGTCCAAATTCAAAACTCTTATAATACAAATAATGAATTATTATAATTGATAAATTCTTTATTGCGTCGTAACTGGAATGCGCTTCATTGGTTTTGTGTGCAGTGACACGAGGGGTATCTGTGTAGATGGATGTGTTCCCAATGTGAGGTCATACAAAAAATAAGCAATTTTCCATAACTTCACTCTGAGGAAAACACATCAACACGGCGAGGATTTTCGTTTCATCATTCATGAGTCTCTCCAAAGTGTGTCAGACGCTCTCACAACAAGCAGCGTGTTACCGTGGTAACGGCTCCAGGCTGAGGAGGCGTGAGGTGGGCGTACCTGAGCGCAGCTGGGTGGAGTCCTCCACCCGTTTACCGTTGACGTAGGTCTCCGACGCCTCGCAGGGAACCAGCAGGACGATCACTGCAACAACAGGAGGACAGTCACCAGGGTGGAGCGACAGACAATGGGATAGAAGTAGGCCGAGTAACGTTACAGCAAACCCCTAAAGACCAATCAGACAGTTCATACTACACTGTCTGATGCACAGTTTGCACACACATCAAAAAGATGCTCACTTACTTTTTAAAAACTAGTATAACCAGCTTTTCATTCGGATGGGCCCAGACAGTTAAATCCAGACATGGAGTGCGTGACTAACCCCGGTTAACTAACCCCTGTTAACTAACCCCGGTTAACTAACCCCCGTTAACTAACCCCCGTTAACTAACCCCTGTTAACTAACCCCCGTTATCTCTGAACCAGAGGGAGCATGTCAGCAGTGGGCCATTGCCGTTTATTTTTTTTAATTTTATTTAAGGTTAGCTCTCCTACTTGTGTGTCCTTTTACGTTTCCTTTTATAATGCACTGTTGAAGGAGCCTGAGACTCATTGCCAGCGACTGCGTCTGTGATTGTTGTGTGTGTGACAGTCAACCATCTTGGGTCTCACCGTCTCCGTTGGCGTTTCCTCTGGCTGCGGAACACACAGTGCTCCTCCCGGATGTGGGCGCCGCTCAGAACGATGTCCTGCCGTCTCTCCGCGTCCGCCTGGCCCACTCTGTCAGGAGGACATTAGGAGTTCAGTAAACACCCGCGTCACACACACCACGGCAGCCATTTTGGATCCAAGTGTCTCCCACCCCCCTGGTTTACAGAGTTAAACGTTTAACAGACTGAGGTGCGAAACAACTCCCAGGGAGGTCTGAGGAGCAGTTCTGATTTTCATTGGCATCGACTTTGACGGTATTTTTATTTAGTCCGCCGCCGCGGGCAGTCCTGTAACTTAAGACGCAGTCAGCGGCTAACTAAAGACTCCCCAGCGGAGTTAAAGGAGACTCCAGACGATAGCGCTGAGTGGACAGAAGCTAACTGTTGGTCCACCATCGCCGTCCTCATCAAACACCAGTCCCTCTGATTGACCCACGGCACGGACAACAACCAGTCCTCCCCGCTCCAGAAGGAAGCGGTCCGGGACCGCCGCGGTCAGGGAGGGGCTCGTTACCTGGTGATCCCGTCTTTGATGTAGTAGAGGAGGCACTCCGACATGAGGGGGTCCTCGTTCAGGTTAACGAGGTGGGGGGTCTGGACGAAGAGAAGAGGACAGAGGAACGCGTTACAATCCATTCTGATCCCAGTGGCTCTCCCAGTACCACGGATGGTTTAGTACCACCGGCTCCCAGTACCACGGATGGTCTACGTAGCAGAATCACACACGTCCTAAAACAACAACATCACTACCTGTCTGGGGTGGAGCGACTCCACCCTATCTCAAAGGTCTTTACTACGGCTCACACACCCTGAACCCCCCACTAGGGGGCGACACCGGGGAAACAACCCACCTTTTTCGGGGAGAACACCCCGTTAAAGTCTGTGTAAAGATCGCAGGGCTTCTCAGCGAAAAGCTAGCCCGCCGCGACAACGCAGCGGAGAGAGATGGAGGGTGAGTAGAGAGGGGAAGGAAAGAGTGGTTAAAATCAACAACCAGAACAATCATCTGTGAAGGAGCGGCCAGGGGTGTAGAGGGCGAGGGAGGGGATAAAAGGGATGGATGACATCAGAGGAGACTCTGAGGCAGACGCCGGACAGCAGCGCTGACAGACAGCGTGCGATTCAGGGGAGAGAATGAACCGGGTGAGACGAGGACGACCGGGACATGACAGAAACCGCCTCACTGGGGAATCGCGGCTAAACAAAAACACAACGTGTGCAGCGATGTAGCGAGGAGTTGAGCAGCGGAAGGATAACGGCAGTAAGAAGATACTAACAGTTAACACTCATGGATCCACCAGGTTGGAACCTGATATCACTCTAAAACAGAGTCCCAGGGAAAGGTGCTAGGACCAGAAATAGCCCCCGGAGGACGGAAGGGTCACAAGCACCTCTCTGACCCGCGGGTAAATAGTTCTTTAATAGGCAGTGGGTGGGGGGGGGGCGGGGATCTACACCAGAGACAGAACAATCATGGGATTGCTGGATCGGAGTCAAATTTAAAAAATAAACTAAATCCATCTATGGCGGAGTCTATTATGGGCTGTCCTCTCTATCCATGTTCTCTGAACAAACCTTATCGCCGGGGAAACACGCAAAGGGCCCAACGTGGCTGGGCTGAGTGGGTGGAGAGAGAGAGAGGGAGTAGGTGGAGGGAGAGAGAGAGAGAGAGAGAGAGAGAGAGAGAGAGAGAGAGAGAGAGAGAGAGAGAGAGAGAGAGAGAGAGAGAGAGAGAGAGAGAGACAGAGAGAGAGAGAGAGAGAGAGAGAGAGAGAGAGACAGAGAGAGAGAGAGAGAGAGAGAGAGAGAGAGAGAGAGACAGAGAGAGAGAGAGAGAGAGAGAGAGGGTGAAGGAGAGAGAGGAGGAGAGAGAGAGGGTGGAGGAGAGAGAGAGAGGGTGAAGGAGAGAGAGGAGGAGGAGAGGGTGGAGGAGAGAGAGGGTGGAGGAGAGAGAGGAGAGAGCAGTGTAAATGGACATGCTGATGGAGCCAACAGAGCAGGAAGAGAACGAGAGAGATCGCTCGGGGGCGGAGCCTCCGGGGGGAAGTGATGTCACCGAGGCCGTACACCGGTACCCCGATCACCGCGGGCCGCTGCAGGAGAGACGTCAGGTGGCCGTACCTTTTTAGGGGAGAAGACGCCCAGGGTCCCGCCGTCCTCGCGGATGGCCACGCCCATCTCGGCCAGCAGGGCCTCCCTGGGGGGGGGGGGGGGGCAGAACGGGGGTCAGGGGGGGTCTGAGGGGGACCTGGAAACAGCTGGCAGGAATCACACTACATCTAACAATGATTCGCCGAGGGCGAGGTGAGTAGCGGGGAGTAGCCCCACTACTCCGGAGCCTGA
>NC_082382.1:25625313-25632813 GCF_031168955.1 Gadus macrocephalus
GCACACACACACACACACACACACACACACCAAAGAATACGGTTAAAGTGCACTGAGGAGGCGTAGAGAGTTAGGTGGAGCGTGTGAAGAACCTGCACAAGGGGAGAGATGATGGAACGGGGGTTGGTAGATCAAAGAGGGGATGATTGATTAGTTTAGGCATTAGGTCGTCCTGATTCATGTCGTCACATCCCTCGAGAGAGTCTTCAACTGACTCATAGCCCTCGTTTGAGTCAGTATATGAATAAATAGACATCAAAAGATCCCAACTAAAAACAAGGCAGAACTTATGTAGCATGCGTCTAGCCTGCTAGCATGCTAACCATGTAAGCGCTTTGGAAGCCTTGCATTTGTTTGAGTTCGTTAGACAGTATTGACGATTTAGCATTAGCTTCTCAAGCGCTAGCGTGCAAAGCTGACAGGCGAGGGTTATCGTTTTATAAATAGCAAGGGGGGGGGGGGCTCTGAAGCAATGTTAGCTGTCAGCTTTAGCATTAGCAACAGACGATGCACGCCACATATACACACATTTGATTCCACTGGCGGGGAAATTATCCCCCTTAGCATCGACTGGGGGAGGGGGGGCGGGGAGAGAAGATGACAAGGTCAGACGTCAGAAGAAGGGTTAGAGAAAACACTTCCTACTGAGTTGAATGACAATGGACGGGATGGCAGTACGGGGAGACATCCGATGTCTTCAGACGCTAGACTGCAGCTTGTTCAAGATCAGGTTCAGACTTGTGAATTGGCATGTAAGGCATGTGTTTATCTACCCTAGGTGCACATAAGGAATCCACTTCTTACCAATAGGATAGGTATTCATTTTATGAACTTTTAACTTCCAGAGGCAATAAAAACCCAGACGAATGTGTTGAAATTAAGGCTGGCTGTGGCATGAACAGATGCTCGCCACATGTGGGTCTATTAAAGGAGAACGTGTTTATGTAACATCCTACAGATCATTGGTTCTCACGGGTTCGTACTAAAGAGGAACGACTAAGCAATGCCATGGTGGGTATGTCGTCAACGACATACCCAATGTGAAGATAAATATATTTATCTTCACATTAAGAACTAGTTTGGGTAAATATGTTTATCTTCACATTAAGAACTAGTTTGGGCAAACAGACAAAGAGTTACGGTTAAACACAGAGGAGAAAGAAAAGGAGAAATGGAATGAGGAATAGGAAACTAATCCTGTTTGCTCGTTCCCAGAGAGAGGAAATAGACTGAAGCACGTGATTGGCATAGACCGGTGCCGATACCCTCTCTGATTGGTCAACACCCCCCTCTGGTCAGCGCCCTGCAGACTCACTGTCCAGGATGTCGCCCAGGCCCTGGGCACGGAGCAGGTCCTTCAGACGGGTCACCTCGTCCTTCAGGTCCCGGACCAGCTTGTTGTTCGGGTCCTCGTTGATCACCGCGTTGCACTTGATGTTCTTGGCGCGGTCGGCGTAGCTGTGGAGGAGCAGCGAGGAGGAGGCGTTAGGAGAGCTCACATCATCACGGGGGAACGGGAGAATGAGCAGGAACCAGACAGATTGAACCGAATAACGACTCAAATAAACGGGTTATTACCCATGTGTTTAGGGTGGCTGTAGCTGAGAGCCAGCTAGGGTCATGTTCTATTGCCTTGTGCTTTTGTCTTGGTTTAAGGGGCGTAACTAACGGTAGGGAGGTTTGATCTGAGTGCTTGGTTCATATTCATCCAAATCCCCTCACAGTGACTTCAGATCCATGTCCTCAAGCAGCAGGTGGTGCATCGGGCTTTGAGGCCTTCTGCTCGAGGACTGGAGAACTGAACCCAGCGCCTCTCCTCTGAGAGGCTAACGACCTAGCGACCGCGGCAGTGAGGCGTCTGTGCCGGGCCACCGTCCGTACCGTACCGTAGCGTGCTGAGCGTCTCGTCGTAGTTGATGTCGGCGGGGCTGAGGGCGGCCACCATGGCTGTTCTGGAGTTCCCGCCTGACGACAAACCAATCAACCAATCAACCAATCACAGAGGAGATACAGAGTCTCAACACACAGCGGTTTATATCATGTTATATGTGTTGCTAGGCGAGTTAAAACAGTTTGCGATGGTTGGTCTCTGTGCCATCGACACTTCTAAGCCAAGCTAGGTTCCTCATTTACAAAAATAAATATCGGAACAAAAGCTAAAAGTCCTTGATAACGCTAATGCTAAGGCTAGCCTCGTCATCAGAGGACGCGGTGCGCCCGTCCGTCTGAAACACGGCCCGCTGACGGCGGGCTTCCTCCCAGAGGAGAGAGGGTAAAGTTACCGCTCCGCTGTTGCTCTAACTCACTCCGTCGCTCAGACGGCCTCGCCTTATTCCCGAGGTGCCGTGCCCACGCTAGCTGGTGTTACGGCGCTATGCTAATAACATGTCGCTGTGTCTCGGCTATAAACGATAGCTTTCCCCGCGTGTGAAAGTGTGGTCTCTTTGGGAGGCGTGTGAGGATGAACGTCTTCGCACCGAGGTTTTCCCGGAGCAGCCAGGTGAGAACGGAGTCTCGGTACGGGATGAAGTCACTCTTCTTCTTCTTCTTGCTCTGTGGCACACAGGAAGTAGCGCCCGTTAGCTTTACGTAGCTCGAGTCAACACAACAAGCCTTTCTGGAAGTATTGAGACTATTTCATGCAGTGTGAAAAATATCAGAACACAGATAAAAAAAAAAGTGAAAAACCACTGCTTCCATTGAATGGAAAAAAAAGACCACATGCTTTGGTCTTAAGCCTTTTCAGGTAGCTTATTAGCTTAGCATTCTTCCATCAAGATTAGGACTATAGACATCATATTTGTTACACAAAAGGGTGGCTGGGTATGGGGTGGGGGGGGGCTGAGTGGGGGTTGCTGTGAGTGTCCGAGCCGCGGGGAGGGATTTACCTTGGTGGGACCGTTATCCTGTGTAGGGAAGCGTTATCGGGACAAGAGAGAAAGGAAAACACAGAAACAGGCCATGTTATCGAGAGGCGGCCGCTCTCTGATCGATCGAGGCGCTGCTGGCGTCAGCCGAGGGCAGGAGAGGCAGATCAGGACAGGAGGAAAGAGAGGCAGGGGGAACGTGTTTCAGAGCGGGACTTACCACCTCGGCCAAGGCAGAGATGACCTTCCCTAACGTGGTCAGAGACTTGTTGATGTTTGCGCCCTCCTGTAGTTCCAGCGGGGGGGAGAGGGGGGAGAGAAGGAGCGGTGAGTCACATGATTCAAAGGGCTTCCACATATGGAGGGCTTTCTTGGGGTGTCTCTGGGTGGGGGGACGGACCTTTAGTCTGGTTCCTGTGGCCCCCGTCGAGTCGGCTCGCTCGCTGCCGGCCAAGTCCACCAGGCTGATCTTACTGACCTGGGGGGGGACAGAGGGTTAAGGTCGTCCATCAGGGTAACAGTCGATAGAATCACTCCTGGTGGATCAATCATGAACCTTGACCTTATGGACAGCGCTCAACGATTGGCTATTTCTGATATTTTTTAGGTTTAATTAATTGTTAATAAATAATATAATCAGTGTCCTTTTTATAATAATATTTTTTATAATAAAAATACATATAATTTTTGTCATCAGAATGATTGTATAACAAATAAACTAATTATGTACTAAATTATGTACTACACTGTAACATTTTATTTTGGAAATGGTCTGAGGACGCCAAATGGACATCATCGGATAAAAAGGGTCAGCGATCGTGAACCATTTCAATTCTTTGGGCGCCATTATGGATCGAGACGTGGCTCAAAGGAGAGCTCTAGCTAACACAGCTAACGCAGCTAACGCAGCCTACGCAGCTAACGCAGCTAAATCAGCTAACGCAGCTAACGCAGCTAAATCAGCTAACGCAGCTAACTCAGCTAACGCAGCGCGCCACAATGGACACTGCCCCCGATAGACCGGCTCTTCTCTCCCCTCCTATCCCACCAGAACCGTGTAAGCTGACAGAGCTCCTAAAGACAGAGCCCCGACAAGCCCCGACCAGAGCCCCGACAGAGCCCCCGACAGAGCCCGACGGAGCCCTGCAGGCCCGGGGGTGTGCCGGTTCACCGTAACATCTGGTTTATGTACGTTTACATTGTGGTCACGTGACCAAGATGATGAGGCCACCGAACTAGGAACCCCCCCCCCCCCCCCTTTACTATAATAGGCTTGTTAGCGCTCTGGTCCGTACTCTGGTCTGAACACGTCTGAATTAGGTTGGATTTCGTTTGAATTGAGACACAAAGATGGACATTGATCAATAGGTGTGAAGACATTGATTGATCGGTGCTGGTAATCAATCCGCCTGTACACACACTGTTCAGTCGATGCCGTTATCAGTGTCTGAGGCTCTTACAACACACACGGACACACACACACACACACACACACACACACACACACACACACACACACACACACACACACACACACACACACACACACACACACACACACACACACACACACACACACACACACACACACACACACCTTCTCAGTGCAGAGCTCGGGCTCGTTGTCGTGCCTCTTCTGCGTGAACACGATGGTGAACACGGCGTGGGAGCGGCTGCTGGTCTCGTTCATGTTGGTGGCGGCCACCGTCCTGCAGGGGGGGGTGGGGGGGTTAGGTCATGTAACAGGTCATGTGACAGCCGAGGTCATGCGACAGGTGAGGTCATGTGACAACAGGTGACTCTTGGTGTGGTGTGGGGGCGTCCGGGTGAAATGAGTCAGAGTCAGAGTACAGAGGGGCTAACAGGAGTCAGAGTACAGAGGGGCTAACAGGAGTCAGAGTATAGAGGGGCTAACAGGAGTCAGAGTATAGAGGGGCTAACAGGAGTCAGAGGGGCTAACAGGAGTCAGAGTACAGAGGGGCTAACAGGAGTCAGAGTATAGAGGGGCTAACAGGAGTCAGAGTATAGAGGGGCTAACAGGAGTCAGAGTATAGAGGGGCTAACAGGAGTCAGAGTATAGAGGGGCTAACAGGAGTCAGAGTACAGAGGGGCTAACAGGAGTCAGAGTACAGAGGGGCTAACAGGAGTCAGAGTATAGAGGGGCTAACAGGAGTCAGAGTACAGAGGGGCTAACAGGAGTCAGAGTATAGAGGGGCTAACAGGAGTCAGAGTATAGAGGGGCTAACAGGAGTCAGAGTATAGAGGGGCTAACAGGAGTCAGAGTATAGAGGGGCTAACAGGAGTCAGAGTACAGAGGGGCTAACAGGAGTCAGAGTATAGAGGGGCTAACAGGAGTCAGAGTATAGAGGGGCTAACAGGAGTCAGAGTATAGAGGGGCTAACAGGAGTCAGAGTATAGAGGGGCTAACAGGAGTCAGAGTATAGAGGGGCTAACAGGAGTCAGAGTATAGAGGGGCTAACAGGAGTCAGAGTATAGAGGGGCTAACAGGAGTCAGAGTATAGAGGGGCTAACAGGAGTCAGAGTATAGAGGGGCTAACAGGAGTCAGAGTATAGAGGGGCTAACAGGAGTCAGAGTATAGAGGGGCTAACAGGAGTCAGAGTATAGAGGGGCTAACAGGAGTCAGAGTATAGAGGGGCTAACAGGAGTCAGAGTATAGAGGGGCTAACAGGAGTCAGAGTATAGAGGGGCTAACAGGAGTCAGAGTATAGAGGGGCTAACAGGAGTCAGAGTACAGAGGGGCTAACAGGAGTCAGAGTAGAGGGGCTAACACAGTGAGAACACATAACATGAATACACCAGGCGCTCTTGGGGCATGGCCACCAGGGAGATGCGTGTATCACGGTGTGTTCTAGGAATAAGCCTTCTGAGCCACGCATGAGATTAAGGCCCGGTTCATCCCCCCCAGACTCTCCTGACAGAGAGACGCTCACGTACGCAACACGCATGCATGCACATAAACACTGCCAGGCAGAACATGCACATATTTACACACACACACACACACACACACACACACACACACACACACACACACACACACACACACACACACACACACACACACACACACACACACACACACACACACACACACACACGTCTGCAAACCACCAAAATGCCAAGGGCAAACTCTGAACTCATGAACAATGCGGGGCGTTACTGCAGAACAAGCCCTCTTTGAGTCAAGACGCACCACCAGTTAAGGCACCATGTCGTATTCTAACTGCACCCCCCCGCCTGGAGCCAGGCAGAGCAGCACGCTACACGGTGTACAGTCTCAGAGCACATCCCCCCCCGCCTGCATGTAGCCGCTCCCAGGCCGCGGCTCCCAGGCCCTCCCCCGGCCTCACCTGGCCTTGTTGCCGGCGTCCATGAGGTCAGCGATGTCGGTGTAGGAGGTGACGGCCAGCTTGGACAGGTCCTCCACGTAGGGGCCCAGCAGGGGGTGCTCTCGCACGCGCAGGTTCCCTTTGTTCTTGGGGTTGAGCAGGTCGCGCACGCGCTCGCAGTAGATCTCCATGTAGCTGACCTAGAAAGGGTTGCATAATGCGAGCGCACACACACACACACACACACACACACACACACACACACACACACACACACACACACACACACACACACACACACACACACACACACACACACACACACACACACACACACACACACACACAGAGCTTAGAATCGCTCCAGGGTTACATTGAAAGGCAAGAACATTTCTAAAACTAATTTAGTTGAATGAAAACAGTGATTCTATGAAATTGATGATTTCGCAACCTACTGCCGGATGACTTTCTACAACTCGTGTATCCGAGGGCCCTTGAAGAGAGCGTGTGCATTTAAAAAAGGATCGGCCCCGAGCCGTCATACTGCGATCAATGGGAGGCGGTCATGCGTCCGGTATCAGAGCGGCCCGGTGAGGCGTCCCTGGACGGAGAGGGACGCGGGGGGGCGGTCTCACCTCCACCGAGTAGGACAGGTCTCCTGGGGTGTTGTCCTCGTTGATCTTCTCAAAGAGGTCCTCGCAGAGCTGGGGGCGGAGACGGGGAGCAGCCAGGGAGAGAGGGACACAGAGGAGGGAACCAGGAGGATCAATGGAGAAATAACCCATCACAGGACTGCTTCGACAAGGACGTCTGTGGGTAGTATTACTTTACCGCAGTCTTCAACTATATCTTTGAAGCCTAACAGATACACTAACAAGAAATACCATAGTTGCCGTAAGTAGCGACTGGGGCCTAAAAAAAATAAAGTTTGGTTCCCGTTGGTTGTCAGTTGAGGTCATGGGAAGGTAGGGAATTTATTTTATTTTTTTATTTTATTTCTTCCAGCGGCAGCGAATGACAGGTAGGTTGTTATCATTTAAAAACGAGAGATTGCGCTCATCCTTGTACCGAATGAAGAGGTGCTGTACCAAAACGTAATTATAGTTTACATCTAAACATTATTATTATTATTATTTGTTTTTCAAGATCATAAAATAATTTGGGTCGCACATCAATTGACAGGGTCGGTCGGAAACCGGAACCGAACCAAACATTTTTTTAGGCCTGGTCAACTATATTCTAATTATATGGTTTGATATAAAACCAAAAATATTTTTGGGAA
>NC_082382.1:25637813-25642813 GCF_031168955.1 Gadus macrocephalus
TCAAGGAGTCAGGAACGGACATAAAATGTCCCCAAATCCCAGACAGCAGTGAACCGTCACAGAACATGATCAGCTCAGCACACCCTGCATTCTGCCTAACGAGACCTAATCAGCCAATCACAGAGGAGAAGCATGTCAGCGGGAGATACCATCATCTATCAACAGAGGGGGGGGGCTCATCTGGACAGAACCCCATTTCCATAAAACACCAAAGGCTGGTATCGTGTGGACGGGGGATGTACCAGGTCATGAGGGGCTGTGCTTTAATGGGCTGTTTACTCCAGCTCGATAGCACCAGAGGCCTGCATCAACACATCGCCCTGCCCCCTGAAGCCTGAGGCCTGAGGCAGGGGCCCAGCGGTGGACCCCCTGGGGGGCTCTATTTCAGGGTTGGGGGGATAGCGTTAACTAACCACATCCTGCTGTCACCTAAAGAGCATCTCCCAGCCGGAGGTCGCCAGCCGAGACGCCCGCACCTAAGCTCTCCCAAAAAAGATAAGCCAGAGCTTCTAGTTCAAACGAGGCGGTTGGACCGGCCCAGTAATTAGGCACACCCCCACCCACACCCACACCCCCACCCCCACCCCCACCCACACCCGCAGTGTCTGAGCACGCCCTCCCTCTCTTCCTATGTTCGTCCCGATCGGTGCGGCGCCGGCGAGGACAGCGTCTCCTCAGACAGAGGCAGAGGGAATCCAATCAACGCGTTCTGAGAATGAAACAGATGCCCGGGTTTGCGTGAGAAAAGAAAAAACAGGGAAATGAGGGGAAACAGTCTCGGTGAAGTCTCCCATTACCATATGCGCCTCATCCTGGGGGCCCTGTCATGGCTTCCCCGGGGCCTGTGTGCTGAGGAACAGCGGTGTGATGCTAGCGCTTTGCTAAACCACCCGGAGGGTGTGCCTAGCACCAACACGTAGGCTGAGGACTGCAGCGCTGGGAAGGCTGAGCGGTGACAGCAGCAGCAGCCTCAGAAGAGGAGGCTAGAGTCTGCAGCGGAGGAACGGCTGAATGTGGAGCGAGGTGGCCCGTTGGTGTCCTGTCTGTGGCCGGGGGGGGAGGGGGGCGCGGGGGTCGGGCCGTGGGAAGGTTAGGGCTGTAGAAGGCTGCAGGTTGGGGCTGAAGGTTAGGGCTGTGGAGGGCTGTAGGTTGGGGCTCTGGAGGGCTGCAGCCACAGCGCTCTCCCTGGCTGCGGCTCAGCTCTCAGGCTGAACGTGGTGCTCAGGGTGTGTCTGCACGGTCCACACAGCTTACACCACTCCAACCACTGCAGCCACACCAAACGCATCTCCAGCCTGGAACCCTTGTTTCCATACGGCGTCCGGGTCCGTCCCGGGGAGGGGACAGCGTCGCACCAACTCGGGCTAAACTCCTCGTGGCAGTTCATCGGGTATAAACATGTAATGATAGTGGGAAGCCATGGAGAGTAGCACAACTGACTCTGTGTTGACTTTGTTGAAGCAAAAATGTTTAAGGACAAAAGCCCTGGTGAGCAGTTTGTCAGTTCTGCCCCCGAGCTTCAGGAGTTCAGAATTCACGCTTAGCAGAACCCTCACACTTTAACACTTTTATTCATATAAAAAGCATCCCCTTTTGATTCTGTTTCTCAGCTCAAAGTCGACGCTCCTGAGGAACTGGAACCCACAGAGTAGGGAGGTGGCGGTGGGAAACCCACAGAGGAAGCCTTGCAAACGTCTCCTCTGGAGGGAGATCACATCATCATTTTCTTTATCTTAAACACACAGGAAGAGCCCAGAACAATGCTCTGATCGGGGGGGCTGCAGGGCCTCCCAGCAGTACCCATGAGGTCATCTGTTGTGACAAACCCGCTGCAGCCCGGTGCCTTTGTCACACACAATACGTCCCTCTGATCGGCCTGGGCTCTGCGTACGCTCCGGCCTCCGCGACCGGGGGAGGGGCCCAGCGCAGCGCGGCGGCGCTAAAAGAGCTAGCATCGGCGCGGGTTAAGCGAGTATCTCGGAGTAGGAGGGATATTGGTGATATTACAAAAAGGTTTTCTTCCAATTTCATTGGAATACATTGTTGATAGCAAATCAGCATTAAGGAGCAAGAACAACGGAAAACTAAAATGTGAAATGTAAGAACCTCAGAGCTGGACGTTGGCTAGCGGCGCTCGGGATGAAGTTACCGAGGTAACCCCCCCATGATGCTGTACCCCCCCATGATGCTGTACCCCCCCCCCCCCCCCCCCCATGATGCTGTACCCCCCAGCACTCCATGAAAGACTTCTTAGCGCGGGAGCAATAAACGTCTGCAAAACATTTTAAACATGTCTTGCTTAGTTGGCTTTAACTGCGTTGGCCGGAGTTCAAGGCTAGGTGGGCCGTCTCTCCCTTCGCCGGGGGGGGGGGGGGCAGGCCGCTGCCAGCTGTACTCCGGTCTATTTATACTGCAGCAGATGGAGCTGGGCCTGCCTGCCGACAGACCAGCAGCGACAGGAAGGAATGGGCAGATTCCAGCCACACAACCTCTCCACCGCACACGCCCGGACCACGTCCCCTCGTCCTAACGCTCACAGCTACTAGCTACTGGCTGGATAGATAGCTACCAGCTAGCTGGATAGTAAGCTACTGGCTGGCTGGATAGATAGCTACCAGCTAGCTGGATAGAAAGCTACTAGCTGGATAGATAGCTACCAGCTAGCTGGATAGAAAGCTACTAGCTAGCTGGATAGATAGCTACTAGCTAGCTGGATAGAAAGCTACTAGCTGGATAGATAGCTACTAGCTGGATAAAAAGCTACTAGCTGGATAGATAGCTGCTAGCTAGCTGGATAGATAGCTACTAGCGGATAGATAGCTACTTGCTAGCTGGAAAGATAGCTACTCGTTAGCACACCGACTGCCCTTCTGCTAATAGCAGCTCAGGCAGGCAGACATGTTGAGGCCGGGCCGACAGCACTGGGCCCCGTTCACCTGGCGGCCATCTCAACACAAGCCTAGGTGAGGGGAACTATTCCCCCACTCAGGTCCCCCACGCCGCTAGTGTATAGAACCAAGATGGCCGCAAGGTAAATAAGGCTAATAGAGACGCTTCTGGAAGCCCCCAGAGAAGAGGGAACAATACATGCTAAGCCAGCAGGGCTCCATTCAGGGGCCAAACAAAACCCAGCGCGTCCCACACTGCTAACAAAGAGAAGCGCTAGGGGCCGCGGCCAGGTGACGACACGCAGGGATAAACCAAAGGCCCCGGGCTCGTCTGGATGACTTTAAAGATTATCCCCAACCTAGTTTGGAGGCGGCCGCGCAGCAGAGTCTCCTGCTCCAGTTGGGATAACTTTGTTCCATGTCTAACTTGTGAGTGTCTTTGGACGCAGCACCTGCAGAGCGGCTCAATGTGATCCAGTTAGGACTGCAACTGGAGCGTGTGTGAGTTCCCCATGAGGAGGCCTAAAGGTTACCCTGGTTATGACAGGACACCCCCCCTTCTCGCTGGAGACGGGCGGTGGTGTTACACTGTCTCGCAGGTGCAGGCTTAAAGGTCAAGGGTCGTTCCAAACACATCCCGTCTCCCAGAGGGTCTTCAGACGGTCATACGACCGCCCGCCAGCGGAGAAAACACACTAAGATACATACTAACATTAGATTAAATCAAGTTCTGACTTAGCTTTAATAAACCCTAATTTGAACATTCATTTCAGAAAGTTGTCAGTGTCGAAAGACAATCTGAGAAGCGGCCGTTTGACCCTCTCTCCTTCGGTCGTTGAGTGTCCTTCTATAACGTCCCAGCTCCAGGGAGAGAGCCTGGACTTGGGCCTCCCACCTCGGCCTCGGGCCTCAGTGTGGTGGGACAGAGGCTGTCCCACCACACTGAGGCCCGAGGCCGAGGTGGGAGGCCCAAGTCGAGGCTGAACAAGAATCAGAAGCCTCTTTAAATTACACGGCAATGGTACGAAAATGACTGGAAATATTGCTAATATTACTGCTCATCGTGAAACCAGTTGAGCCTTTCCATATTTTCGCAAAAAACAGGAAACACCACCACCACCACCTCCACCCCAGTGTCTCCTTAAGGGCCCCTGCACCACCACCTCCACCCCAGTGTCTCCTTAAGGGCCCCTGCACCACCACCACCACCACCTCCACCCCAGGGTCTCCTTAAGGGCCCCTGCACCACCACCTCCACCCCAGGGTCTCCTTAAGGGCCCCTGCACCACCACCACCACCACCTCCACCCCAGGGTCTCCTTAAGGGCCCCTGCACCACCACCACCACCCCAGGGTCTCCTTAAGGGCCCCTGCACCACCGCTGGCTCCATGCAACACTTCCAACCCCAACCGACTCCACACAGGATTCATGCTAGCATCAGGAACTCCACTGAGAGCTGGTGGCAAGGCACCAAGGCGGTGCCAGATACCACGGGCACTCTGCAGAGGGGAGCAGCGACCCTCAACCCTGCGAAAACTCATTATCCTGCATCTTCTGTACCAGATGGATACGTGTGTGTGTCTGTCTGTCTGTCTGTGTTTCTCTCTCTCTCTCTCTCTCTGTCTGTCTGTGTTTCTCTCTCTGTGTGTGTGTGTGTGTGTGTGTGTGTGTGTGTGTGTGTGTGTGTGTGTGTGTGTGTGTGTGTGTGTGTGTGTGTGTGTGTGTGTGTGTGTGTGTGTGTGTGTGTGTGAGAATGACAGCTCTAACCTGCAAACAAATCCGAGCGCAGATATGGGCGTTCTTCCAACGTATTAATTAACTCTAACTCTTAATAATATTAAAACAGGGTGGCAGACGCCCTGCTTGGCCACAGTCGGCCGTTGTTTGACGAGACGTACAGAGCCAGCGCAGCCCTCATGCTCAGACGCCCGTGCCTGGACTACCAAGTCTGACTCCCCCACTCTACCTTTCTCCCCCCCCCCCCCCTCTCTCTTACCCGGGCCACTGAGTTCAGGGCTTCAGTCTGCTGGAGGAAAGGAGGATTTAGTAGGAGAGCTGTGTGGACCTGGAGAACTTTGAACACATTTGGACTGTTCACAGAGGCTGGGAAAG
>NC_082382.1:25645313-25675313 GCF_031168955.1 Gadus macrocephalus
ACTTAACCACTTTCTGAGGACGTCTCTGGGCGTCTGATAACCCCCGCGTGGCTCAGTCGACCGAGTGCATCACCTGGTCTAATTATACCAGAATATCTCCAGGGAGATCAATAAAAACACATCGTATACCTCCCATCTGCTGGGGCTTCAATCGATACCCCGACAGCAACACGTAACATCGCATTCACCTTGGTGTTCTTCAGCCTGAAGCAGACATGATATGAGACAGACGGTGGAAACAAGACAAGACCTCCCCTCTTATAAAGTGGTATAAAGTGGTATATAGTGTTATAAAGTGGTATATAGTGGTATAGAGTGGTATAAAGCGGTATAGAGTGGTATAAAGTGGTATATAGTGGTATAGAGTGGTATAAAGCGGTATAGAGTGGTATAAAGCGGTATAGAATGGTATAGAGCGGTATAAAGCGGTATAGAGTGGTATTAAGCGGTATAGAGTGGTATAAAGTGGTATATAGTGGTATAGAGTGGTATAAAGTGGTATATAGTGGTATAGAGTGGTATAAAGCGGTATAGAGTGTTATAAAGTGGTATATAGTGGTATAGAGTGGTATAAAGCGGTATAGAGTGGTATTAAGCGGTATAGAGTGGTATAAAGCGGTATAGAGTGGTATAAAGCGGTATAGAGTGGTATAAAGCGGTATAAAGCAGTATAGAGTGGTATAAAGCGGTAGAAAACGGAATCGAGTGGTATAGAGGGGTATAAAGCGGTATAGAGTGTTATAAAGCGGTATAGAGTGGTATAAAGCGGTATAAAGTGGTATTAAGCGGTAAAGAGTGGGTGCTACATATTGGTGGTGGTTAGTGAGGTCCCCCCTTCACTTTAGGCGTCTTTGAGTGTTATTAATTATTATTATTCTTCATGTTTAACCTCTGTTTTCCTTTTATTCCTAGTCTGTTTTACATAGTTTTGAATGATGACTATATGCTCTGTAAGGTGACCTTGGGTGTCTTGAAAGGCGCCTCTAAATTAAATGTATTATTATTATTATTATTATTATAGAGTGGTATAAAGTGGTATAGAGTGGTATAGAGTGGTATAGGGTGGTATAGAGTGGTATAAAGAGGTATAGAGTGGTATAGAGCGGTATAGAGTGGTATAAAGTGGTATATAGTGGTATATAGTGGTATAGTGGTATAAAGCGGTATAGAGTGGTATAGAGTGGTATAGAATGGTATAGAGCGGTATAGTGTTATAAAGTGGTATATAGCGGTATAGAGTGGTATAAAGCGGTATAGAGTGGTATAAAGTGGTATATAGTGGTATAGAGTGGTATAAAGCGGTATAGTGGTATAGAGTGGTATAGAATGGTATAGAGCGGTATAGTGTTATAAAGTGGTATATAGCGGTATAGAGTGGTATAAAGCGGTATAGAGTGGTATAAAGTGGTATAGAGTGGTATAAAGCGGTATAGAGTGGTATAAAGCGGTATAGAGTGGTATAGAGTGGTATAGAATGGTATAGAGCGGTATAGTGTTATAAAGTGGTATATAGTGGTATAGAGTGGTATAAAGCGGTATAGAGTGTTATAAAGCGGTATAGAGTGGTATAAAGCGGTATTAAGCGGTATAGAGTGGTATAGAGTGGTATAAAGCGGTATAGAGTGGTATAAAGCGGTATAAAGTGGTATTAAGCGGTATAGAGTGGTATAGAGTGGTATAAAGCGGTATAGAGTGGTATAAAGCGGTATTAAGCGGTATAGAGTGGTATAAAGCGGTATAGAGTGGTATAAAGCGGTATAAAGCGGTATTAAGCGGTATAGAGTGGTATAAAGCGGTATAGAGTGGTATAGAGTGGTATAAAGCGGTATAGAGTGGTATAAAGTGGTATAGAGTGGTATAGAGTGGTATAGGGTGGTATAGAGTGGTATAAAGCGGTATAGCGTGCCGTGAGGGCCGTGGACGCCACCAGGGTGAGCTGGAGGGTTTGAACCAGCGGGCAGAGCGATGGCATTTAGGGCTTTGACCCGGCGACCTCTGGCCAAGGGAAGTGAATTCCACAACTTGGCCCACTAGAGTCCTGTCCCCGTCCATCCTGAGACCATGGCCTCATAGGAGAGGGGTTAACTAACTAATAGCTTGTAGTGCTGGAGGCCAAAGCGTGGACGTGTGGATCATGGGGCCGTGCGGGCGACGGGGAACAGACGCCCCTGGGCTGGATGGGGAGTTGATGACCAAGCGATTTATTTCAAGTGGAAAATGTATTTGAAGATAAAACGGATTGAAAAGAAGTCCTGGTTTGTTTCGTTCTCCTTTCATTCATTGTATCGCTTTGTGACGACTTTCAGGACTGAGAGAATGAGGCCGATTCAGAATGCAGCACAGACGGGGAAGCACATGAAACAATTTCTGCAGTGTGACGACCTCAGTTTAACGATCAGAACTGTCAATCACCAAGCATCACAAGACAGCTTTCTCCCTCTAGTGTGTGTGCGTGCGTGCGTGTGTACGTGCGTGTGTGTGCACGTGCGTGTGCCACAACGACGCCTCATTGTGGGTATCAACTACGCTTCATTGCAGACATGTATTTATTTAAATAGACGGAAATTCTGCGTCTAAGCTTTCATAAGTTTACATATTAGGCCGTTGGGTTTTATTACGCTGTAAAATGTGCCGTTCATTGGTTAAAACCGCTGTCTTATATGCCATTTTCCCTCAGATCTAAAACGGGGTAAAATATGTGCTGTCTCACTTATTCAACAGCCACTGAACAGGCTGTTAACAGTCAAGCGCCCACTCTTGATTTCCGCGTTCAGTAACTACGACCCTTCTTCACCCGATCAACGTTACCAGGTCGGGCCGCACCCGTCCAGTTCGCCTAAAACCAACAACCACTTAAACAGCATATCTCACAGCATAGTCAAATAAATGCGTCTATATCAATGTTTTTTACTCTGATCAATCCACGCCTAAAACAAGGAGTCATTCCAGAGCGGATCACTGGCCCGGATCAGGGTCCACGACTCCCGTCTGCCCAGGGTTCAACTCCCTGGCCCCCTCTTCATCACCCCCCCTCCACCCTGGCCCTCCCTCTTCATCACCCCCCCTCCACCCTCGTCATCCACCTTCCTCGTCCTGCCTTCCAGCGGCCACTGACCGGAGCTGACCCCGGCCGGCGCCATTCATCACAGGGGCCGTCACGGCGAGGTCTACAGGCTTTATACCAGGCCTACGCTTCACACAGTATCTCCTCAAACCTCATATCCTCACCTCAACCACCTGATCGGAGGTCCGCTACGTTAATGTTCACGGTGATGGTTTCAATCTGAAGCAGTATAAACGAGGGACATTCCTCATGTTGTGGTACCTGACCATGGTATCCATACAACATCTTTTGTATAATCCTTCTCAATAAAATGTCACTGAAAGATAATGGGTTGTCCCATAAAGAGGCTCTGCTCCACCCAGCTGTAGTGTTTCTGTTTTACGGCCTTCAGAAGCGAAGCTAACAGCTGCCATCTGCGTCCACCCTGCCGCAGGGCTTTTATTTTGAAAGGTCAACTTCCACTTAGCCCGACTCAGGGAGACACGCAGCACGAAGGCTCTGGAAGGACGGCGGTTTGGCCCAACAAAGGGCGAGGCAGTGAGCAGGGGGAGGGGGAGGCAGTGAGCAGGGGGAGGGGGAGGCAGTGAGCAGGGGGAGGGGGAGGCAGTGAGCAGGGGGAGGGGGAGGCAGTGAGCAGGGGGAGGGGGAGGCAGTGAGCAGGGGGAGGGGGAGGCAGTGAGCAGGGGGAGGGGGAGGCAGTGAGCAGGGGGAGGGGGAGGCAGAGAGCAGGGGGAGGCAGTGAGCAGGGGGAGGCAGTGAGCAGGGGGAGGGGGAGGCAGTGAGCAGGGGGAGGGGGAGGCAGTGAGCAGGGGGAGGGGGAGGCAGTGAGCAGGGGGAGGGGGAGGCAGTGAGCAGGGGGAGGGGGAGGGGGAGGCAGTGAGCAGGGGGAGGGGGAGGCAGTGAGCAGGGGGAGGGGGAGGCAGAGAGCAGGGGGAGGCAGAGAGCAGGGGGAGGCAGTGAGCAGGGGGAGGCAGTGAGGAGGGGGAGGGCGAGGCAGTGAGCAGGGGGAGGGGGAGGCAGTGAGGAGGGGGGAGGGGGAGGCAGTGAGCAGGGGGAGGGCGAGGCAGTGAGCAGGGCGAGTCGTGTTCCAGCTCAATTGAAAACGCATCAAGTGTGAATGCTTGTAAAGCACGTCAATATGGAAAACCAGGCCTCCAACAGCCTCCAACGGCCTCCAACGGCCTCCGCCCGGCCTCCCTCTCAGTGATAGGAGCAGCACAGCCAGCTGGACCTCCTGGTGGACCGGCCCCAGTGAGTGGAGTGAAGCCCGGCCGCCAGAATCCCTCTCCTGCACTGGCCTCCTCTTCCTCCTCGCTCCACGGCGGCCCGCCGACCACCGGAGGCCCATCCACCCTACTAGGCCTCACACACCGGGCTGGATGCTGATTGGTCGGCCATTACAACATCGCACATTAGGTTACGTAACCCAGCAGCCACGGAGAACGCATCGCGGGTACTGATGAAGAGTTCACCATTTGATGTCCCCACACACACACACACACACACACACACACACACACACACACACACAAGATCCTTATATGGAAAGTGTGCATATACCAGAAGTCGTCCACAGAACTACATGAACTCACACACACATGCAAGGCTGCATCACATAACCACTCAGTCATAACATTAGCTTCGATGTGTCTGAGTCCAGGGCTTACAGCTGAAAGAGGCGCACGCACGCACACACACTCCCACACCCACACACACACCTGACGGCTCTCTGTGCGTCATGAGGTCACAGCTGGTGACATCACCACGTCCATGTCATGCATGCGTGCAAACATGTCTGTTCACGCCTCACACACACACACACACACACACACACACACACACACACACACACACACACACACACACACACACACACACACACACACACACACACACACACAGTTCCCTACAGCGAGTGAGAACAATAAGCCAAGTGTGTGGTGAATGCCAAGCGTCCACTCGCTGAGCCAGCACCCTCATTATATAGCCCTATCCCGCCATGCTGGCTCAGTCTCAATGGTAGAGATGGACAATACCCCCAAATCACCAGCAGGCCTTTATATACACTTTGACAATCGCTACCTTCTAGTACATATCATAAACTGTTCAAAATAAAAAGGTTTTAACCTCAAAAAACGAACATGAAACAAACAATCCGCCTCCAGACCATTTATTGTGGGCAGCAGGCCAGGCTGTGCAGTGCAGTGAGTCTCCACCGGGGGAGCAGTGCAGCCACTCATGTTACTGTCACCGTGGAGCTGATGGGATAATAACACTGTAGCTGTAGCGTCAGGTACGACCCGCCGACTGTAGCGGAGCACGGGACCAACCGCGGCCCGCGACCTCCGCCAAGGACGGCCATTCTTACCTCGCTGTCAAACCACCTTAGCCTCGTGTGTGTGTGTGTGTGTGTGTGTGTGTGTGTGTGTGTGTGTGTGTGTGTGTGTGTGTGTGTGTGTGTGTGTGTGTGTGTGTGTGTGTGTGTGTGTGTGTGTGTGTGTGTGTGTGTCTCTCAGCGGGGGGCTGGCGCCGGTCCAACAGGCTGCTCCTGGGTTCTGCATTCTGACCATGTGATCGGAGCGCAGCCTCGTCCCAGCCCCCCTCGCTCACTACCTCACTCCCTACTCCCTCCCTCCCTCGCTCACTACTCCCTCACTACCTCACTCCCTACTCCCTCCCTCCCTACTCCCTCCCTCCCTCGCTCACTACTCCCTCCCTCCCTCGCTCACTACTCCCTCACTACCTCACTCCCTACCTCCTTCGCTCACTCCCTACTCCCTCCCTGCCTCGCTCACTACTCCCTCCCTGCCTCGCTCACTACTCCCTCCCTGCCTCGCTCACTACTCCCTCCCTGCCTCGCTCACTACTCCCTCCCTGCCTCGCTCACTACTCCCTCCCTGCCTCGCTCACTACTCCCTCCCTGCCTCGCTCACTACTCCCTCCCTGCCTCACTCGCCCCCCAAAGAGTCCACTTCATGTCATTCTGCTGCAGAACCTCTAGCGTCCCCATCCAGCTCTCTGGGGTGTGGCTGCCATGACGACAACCCTGGACCACTGAGCGGGGGGGGGGGGGGTCTAACACACAGCTCCAGGCTGCGGGGGTAAGGGTGGAGGTCTGGGGGACTGTTAACAGAGAGAGTAGGACGGTCTTAAGAGAGGATTGCCACTGGCTCAGCCTGATGAGGCTGATATAAGCACACACAGAGAGAGAGTCAGAGATAAAACAGGCAGATAGTTGAAGAGCAAGCGGCTTTATGAAAGGCTCCGTGCCATCTCGCCTCGCATGACCAAAGAGCCAGCTAGAGTCAGCTAGAGTAGAGGCAGCTGGGGGGGCTTGGGCCAAGAGCCGCCATGCAAGGCAGAGGCCACAATGTGCTCCTGCTTCTGTTAAGGCATCAAACCGTCCTTCAAAGCCGTCTTTACAAAGCGGGCTTTACAAAGCCCTTAAAAAAGGCTTTTAGGTGACTCATGGTCACAGGTGGAAAGAAAACCCAGTCATGTCTGACTACAAACATTCCAAACACACACAGTCTCCACAGCTTCATGTTGACACTCATAACCAGCCTTATTATCACCAACAAGTATCGGTAGATATAAGATAACACCAATAAGTAGTAAAGATTTAGTGAACATAGGGTTCCTCAAGCTTTAGGCCCAAATATGTCAATGCATTGACATTTGTAATTGTTTGAATACATTTGACGGTTACAATGTAATTACAGTTTATAGAACATTGCGTCACATAAACTTATACCAGGGTCAGCTGCCTGAGGCCATGCAACGGTTGGCTTTAAGAACTCAACCTTACTTATCCATTCAGCAAGCAAACATTTTAGGATTGACACAGAGTGGCTGTACACAAAATCCATCTTCATCATCGATCCCATAATAAGCTTTCCGAGGCGCAGACAGACACAATTAGCTGACACAGCAGTGGAATATAGATGAAGGTCATCTCCTCGTCTTCCTCTTGGACCAGCCGTCCGACAACTGATATAATGACACACACACACACACACACACACACACACACACACACACACACACACACACACACACACACACACACACACACACACACACACACACACACACACACACACACACGTCGGATTACAATAAAAATTGGATTAAAAACTTTTCATTTTTTATAATGTAAGAAAAGCTGGAAAAATAGAATAAAATACAACCCAGTCGACCTCGTATTGGTCCTTGGAAAGGTCTGACGAGGCTGATATGATAAAAATATACAAAACAAAACCTCAACTACTAATTTATAATACGGTGGAAGCGGGCATGTCCTTCATGGTCATGTTTATGGGTGGTGGGGGTTGGCTGGGGGGCCCAGAGCCCCCGAATGGTACAGCAGCGTCCCCCAGCTAGGGCCGACCCCAGCTAGGGCCGACCCCAGCTAGGGCCGACCCCCCCCCCCCCCCCCCAGCTAGGGCCTCCCCCAGCTAGGGCCGACCCCCCCCCCCCCCCCCCCAGCTAGGGCCTCCCCCAGCTAGGGCCTCCCCCAGCTAGGGCCTCCCCCCCCCCCCCCAGCTAGGGCCTCCCCCCAGCTAGGGCCTCCCCCAGCTAGGGCCTCCCCCAGCTAGGGCCTCCCCCCCCCCCCCCGAGGGGAGGAACGCCAGCCCGTAAGGCCGTCATTCTCCCAGCCATCCCCCTTTCAGTTTGATCACTCTAACTGGGGTCCCCCCCCCCCCCAGTGGGTTCACACGGGGGTGGGGGGGGGGGGGTCGGGGTGCGTGCTGTGTTGTGTTGTGCTGTGCTGTGCTGTGCTGTGCTGTGCTGTGCTGTGCTGTGCTGTGTTGTGTTGTGTTGTGTTGTGTTGTGTTGTGTTGTGCTGTGCTGTGCTGTGCTGTGCTGTGTTGTGTTGTGTTGTGTTGTGTTGTGCTGCGTTGCGTTGCGCTGCGCTGCGCTGCGCTGCGCTGCGCTGCGCTGCGCTGCGTTGCGTTGCGTTGCGTTGCGTTGCGTTGCGTTGCGTTGCGTTGTGCTGTGCTGTGCTGTGCTGTGTTGTGTTGTGTTGTGTTGTGCTGTGCTGTGCTGTGCTGTGTTGTGTTGTGTTGTGTTGTGCCTGTGTTGTGTTGTGTTGTGGTGTGGTGTGCTGTGTTGCGTTGCGTTGTGCTGCGTTGTGTTGTGTTGTGTTGTGTTGTGTTGTGTTGTGTTGTGTTGTGTTGTGTTGTGTTGTGTTGTGTTGTGCTGTGCTGTGTTGTGTTGTGCTGTGCTGTGCTGTGTTGTGTTGTGTTGTGTTGTGTTGTGTTGTGTTGTGTTGTGTTGTGCGTGGGACTTACTGGTGGAGTTGCCTTGCATATGAATGATGCATTTGGAGTCCTTCCCCATCTCCCGGGAGTTGAAGGGTCGAACCCGGACCGCGACTTTCACAGACCCCGACATGGCGGCGGCGTTTACGGCCGGATCCCAAGAGGATTGTTCTTCCTTTTTTCAGAAATAGGTCCTTCCTGCCTGTGTGACGAAACAGGAAATGAGGACAGTTGGTTGATACTGTGCATCTATTTGAATGCATAACATAATAGTAACCCTGCTGTTTTTTAACGTTTATACCTTCATAGTACATACATTGGATATATAAAACCCAAGAAAAGGCCTAAAGGTAGAGACTAGACTAAACTAAGAACCCCCCCCCCCCCTCCCTTAATAATCCCCATCTTCAATCATAACAGACCCAAAAACATGGCCGCCCACAACAACTGACGTTCTCCATTATTCCTCAGAAAGATCATCTCGAGCGATGACAGCTGAATAAAAAAAATATACTAGGTTATTACGACTCAGATGAGTAGGCCTATGCCTATTACTACAGCAAAACTAAAATAAACAGATGTCTACTGTTCATAACTCCCACGGTCATCTCCATGACCCACTATTAATAGGGCTTGGGACTCTTATGAACACACTTTTAAATTAATACCTTAAATCCAGGCCTTGGCTTCGGACGGACACTATTATCAACACCTTAATGCTTTCCATGTACATACAATATGATGTTTTCCATTAGCTCCGTCCAGCCAGCAATACTGTCCTTCAGAATACGCCCATGAAACCCAATCTGTTCGGTTTGGAAAGATCTAGCAGCCATGGAGCATCGAGCCCAGCACATTAGTTCCTCTAAATGAAATACTATAATACGGTTTAATCTACTGATGGGATAAGAAATAGCCTCGTCCTGGTTTCCTAGGACAGTTGGACGGTTGTAACCCCTGTAGGATACACCGCTTTGATGTCATATATGGCTTTACATAAAGCGGCATTCACTGATAACAAAAGCAGATGTGGGGATTAATAAGTCTCCAAATCTTCATCCAACTCTGATGGGTTGGCCGCCCGGAAAGAGACGTGCACCATTCTCCCCGTTTGTGACTCTTTCTACACGACTATATCAGATGTACACAAGATAAACACCGTAATGCTCGATTGTCTTTACAGGGCCTGCAATAAACGAGAAGGTAAACGTTGTAAAACAGCACATTGATCCGATTCAGCCGCACACCCTGCCGATTAGAATAGCCCGAAGGGTTGCTATCGAACACGACCCGGCCGACCGCAGCCCTGCACGTTAGACCTGCATTTATAACGGATGTGTAGTGACACCAAGGCCTCACGTTACTTTACATCTAAACCATGTACAAACGGTGAGGTATTACTTACTTTTGGAGGTTTTCAGTGAGACGACAGCGGGACCATACGGGAGCAGCGACCACTATGGGCGTCAGTGTTTATCAGTATATGCAAGCAGAACATTGGTTGTAACGTCCACTTTTATGAAAAACACCCATTATAGCGGCCTCCTCCGCCGGACTTCCAATGCGTGCGACGTATTTTTCCGTTGTTTTCCAGTTTAAATTAAAAAGGAAGTCCTGTATCTGCACACAAGCGAAAAAGAATTGATAGACTGCCTTGATTTACCGAAGAGATTACGTCAACTCCATCTACGCAACCGCGACTGACAGTTCGGTCGACCAATAAGCAGAGAGATGCGTGTGAGCAATGCGTTTTCCACCAATCGCGTTTGTCTAGGCGATTTTTTTGACGTCGTGACGCCATACTGCAGGATTTCTCCCCACCGCTCCCTGTAGCTTCACCGCGCCACTAGGCCTCTTTAGAGGCTGGGCCCTGGTCACTGGAAAGGCCGCCGCCTGGTGGAACCCGAGAGAACTGCCTCCTCAACCCCTCACCGAGTTGATTCTGAAACTGCGATGTTAATATTATGCATAGAATGCTTTACGCATGACGATCCATTAAGAGATTAGGACACAAATATTCATAGTCATACAAAAATACATCTGATTATTTTTCATTCTGCATTGGAAAATTACCAGTACATACTGTACAAGGCAGTTTTCACTTTCCCCAATGCATTACCAGTACTGGTAATGCATTGGTAATGGATTGGGGGAAAAAATAAAGTGAAAGCTGTATCGAACGGCAGGAAAATCACTGCCCCTAGACAGCCAGGATACAGAACACACATCGGTATGATGCAGCATCATTACCGTTGAAGTCCTAGCTTTCTCTCCATGTGAAGACATTCTTTTCTTTGTTTAAAACTAACGTGGTTAACTGAACACAATTATACAAACAATACATTTCCATTGGCTCTCTGGGATAGCCGGCCCGTTGGCCGTATATGGGTCTGGTATTCAAATCAGGAGAAGTAAATCCACCAAGTTTACTCAAGGACTAGGACCTGTCAAAATGGAGGCTGACAACCACAGAGCATGCTGTGGTTCACCACCGAACTCCAGAGATAAAACCTTTTCCTGCTGCTGAACCACATCCTGGACTCCGCCTGGCTGCACATGTCGTGCACGTGTTCTCTGAGCGAGTACCAACACCTTCCCGTTGGCCGTGCATCAGCCCAACGGTCCCACACATGCAGAACACACAAAGGCCCAAACAGAAACCCTTTCAAAAGTTGTAACTTTATTATGCTTTGTTATTTTTGAGGACCTTCAAACAAGGGGTCTGAGACAACAAAAATAAGATAAAGAAAAAAAAAAGAATGCGGGTAAAATCAAAAAACTTTTTTTTAATGTCCAGAATGTTTTGTTGTCGTTGCTGTGGTTACAGTGGTGACTCTGACTTCAGTCCGGATGACGTCCCCTTGGCGGTGGTTCGCCGGGCGAGGCAGCGTTTGTGTGGTCTTTGTGTGGGGGGGGGGGGGAGGCGGGGGGCTGATTGACAGGGAAATGGTTGCAGGAGGTTCCTAGAGCAGACGGCCTCCCTGCTTCTCCCTCATCCAGGCCTGGATCCGCTCCTTCAGCTCCGGTACTGGAGGGGGGAGACGGTCAGAGTCAGCGTGGAGGATCACTCTACGTTCTAGGGCTGAGCGTGGAGGATCACTCTACGTTCTAGGGGCTGAGCGTGGAGGATCACTCTACGTTCTAGGGCTGAGCGTGGAGGATCACTCTACGTTCTAGGGCTGAGCGTGGAGGATCACTCTACGTTCTAGGGCTGAGCGTGGAGGATCACTCTACGTTCTAGGGCTGAGCGTGGAGGATCACTCTACGTTCTAGGGCTGAGCGTGGAGGATCACTCTACGTTCTAGGGCTGAGCGTGGAGGATCACTCTACGTTCTAGGGCTGGGTAAAGATATCGGTTCATCAATGCACTGCAACCTATTTGTTCTCGATTCAATTTCGATTCAGATTTTTCTTAATCGATTATTTCCATAAAAAAAGAAAAAAGAAAGAAGAAGCATACTCAGTCTTTGTGATCTAGAAGCGAGTATGCCTAAATGTACATGCCCTTTTACATTTGTCCATGTTATGATTATTACTTTTATGCTGCAAGTTTAGCTCAGGAACAATACTATACAATGCTGTATTCCCTTTTTGCTAGTGAAAACACAATGAAATAGTTAATTCTAATAATATTTAGGTATTTTTGTCATCTGCACGTATTATTGAATCGATATCGAAGCAATTGGATCAATATCAAATCGATATCGAATTGAATCAAGATCTAAAGAATCTAAATGAATTGTGAGGCACCTGGCAATACGCAGCCCTACTGCATTCTGAACTCCAAAGCAGTGGTACACGCCACAGAATGACTCTCTGCACTTTGTTACTGTCCCACTTCTACCATACAATTGTATAGTAAATATGTAAATAAGTACTATATAAAAATGATGGATACCACTAGCTAGGGCCGTCTACTCTCAATTCGTTTAGTAGACTTTTCTATCCAAGGCGATTTCCAGGGTATTTAAATACAGTTCCCTGGTGGTCATCAGGAGCGGATTGGTCACCACATCTGGCTCAGGGAGGCCTTCAGGTAGACTGCGGACATTGGGGATCGAACCCAGAAACATTCATCTGGGTAATTAGAACAAATGTACTAAATCGATGTATGTGTTGTGGCGGTCCCCTGACTCTGACCCTCATGCTCTCGGTGAGCGGTCGGAGCGGTCCTGGGCGTATTGTTTGATGCTGTGTTTTGGCGTGGGGGTCACCTGACTCCAGCATGCTCTCGCGTGAGCGGCTGACGGTTGAAGGGGTCGGTGGGCGAGTTGAGGAGGTGGCGCAGGATGACGGAGCGGTCCATGACGTTCCCAGAGGGCAGGATCACCGGGTCGCTCATCAAGGTGTCCATCAGAGGGTCTGGGGGGGGGGGGGGGGCACAGTCAGTAGGACAGACGGTCAGTAGGACACATTCAGTAGGACACATTCAGTAGGACACATTCAGTAGGACACAGTCAGTAGGACACAGTCAGTCAGTCAGTAGGACACAGTCAGTAGGACACAGTCAGTAGGACAGACAGTCAGTAGGACACCGTCAGTAGGACACAGTCAGTAGGACAGACAGTCAGTAGGACAGACAGTCAGTAGGACACAGTCAGTAGGACACAGTCAGTAGGACAGACAGTCAGTAGGACAGACAGTCAGTAGGACACAGTCAGTAGGACACAGTCAGTAGGACAGACAGTCAGTAGGACAGACAGTCAGTAGGACACAGTCAGTAGGACAGTCAGTCAGTCAGTAGGACACAGTCAGTAGGACACAGTCAGTAGGACAGTCAGTAGGACACAGTCAGTCATCAGGTTTTTAAAAGACTTTAAATGTTCAACTGACTTCAAAGAAGCACAAAGACTGTCGCTCTAAAAACTTGGAAACCAAGATCAGTGGAGTGGGCTCCCCAGCCAGACAGCGTTGGTCAACAACAGGAGCACAGATCTAATCTCTGCCACGCGTCCCCCTTCCCGACGCGGTCCTGCAGACCCCAGACTAATCTAATCCGTTTTGTTTGACGCACAAGCCCCAATGCAGCGTGCGCGCCCGCACCACGTGCACGTTAATGCCACCCACACATCTCAATCAGAGTCTCGTAACCTCTTTACAGGACGGGGGGGTCGGCGCGCCGTTAACAGCCCCCCGCGCAGGACGTCCGCCATCAAAACCAGGCGTTTAACCGGGAATACGTGGGACTGTCACGAGGGTCGCCCCGACGGCCTCGTGGGCTGCAGGGTTATAAATAAGAGCTGGCCCGGGAGCGTCCCGCACGCCACGGAAACCAGACCCGCGGGGGGGCGCAGTGCAGGGGGGGGGTGGGGGGCGGGGGGGGCCGCCTGGCCCGCTATCAAAGGCGGGCACGCGCCCCCCCAGATAGTCCAGATTATATTAGTCTGGTGGTTATGGGATAGCCGCGTCCAGGCTGAGCCAACATGTCCTGGGTGAGCTGCAGATGTCCAGGAACATAACTGACATTCTGCCACCGCGGGGCGCCGTCTGGTCGGGGGGGGGGGGGGGGGGGTTGATCCGGTTTCGACGTGTTTATACAGGCTTGGTTTTTGGATCAGAGCCGGTTTTGTTTTCGACGAGGTTGGCTTGTAAAAGCGGAGCAGGGGGGTCCACAGCTACCGTGGGAAGGAATGTCGAACGGAGGAGTTACTGCACATCGCAAGTTAGCAGTCTGACCAGCCACCAGACCAGTAGCAGTCGGACCAGCACCAGACCAGTAGCAGTCTGACCAGCCACCAGACCCAGTAGCAGTCGGACCAGCCACCAGACCAGTAGCAGTCGGACCAGCCACCAGACCAGTAGCAGTCGGACCAGCCACCAGACCAGTAGCAGTCGGACCAGAGCCACCAGACCAGTAGCCAGTCGGACCAGCCACCAGACCAGTAGCAGTCGGACCAGCCACCAGACCAGTAGCAGTCGGACCAGCCACCAGGACCAGTAGCAGTCGGACCAGCCACCAGACCAGTAGCAGTCGGACCAGGCACCAGACCAGTAGCAGTCTGACCAGCCACCAGACAGTAGCAGTCTGATCAGCCACCAGACCAGTAGCAGTCGGACCAGCCACCAGACCAGTAGCAGTCGGGACCAGCACCAGACCAGTAGCAGTCGGACCAGCCAGCAGACCAGTAGCAGTCGGACCAGCCACCAGACCAGTAGCAGTCGGACCAGCCACCAGACCAGTAGCAGTCGGACCAGCCACCAGACCAGTAGCAGTCGGACAGCCACCAGACCAGTAGCAGTCGGACCAGCCACCAGACAGTAGCAGTCGGACCAGCCACCAGACAGTAGCAGTCGGACCAGCACCAGACCAGTAGCAGTCGGACCAGCCACCAGACCAGTAGCAGTCGGACCAGCCACCAGACCAGTAGCAGTCGGACCAGCCACCAGACCAGTAGCAGTCGGACCAGCCACCAGACAGTAGCAGTCGGACCAGCCACCAGACCAGTAGCAGTCGGACCAGCCACCAGACCAGTAGCAGTCGGACCAGCCACCAGACCAGTAGCAGTCGGACCAGCCACCAGACCAGTAGCAGTCGGACCAGCACCAGACCAGTAGCAGTCGGACCAGCCACCAGACCAGTAGCAGTCGGACCAGGCACCAGACCAGTAGCAGTCTGACCAGCCACCAGACCAGTAGCAGTCTGACCAGCCACCAGACCAGTAGCAGTCGGACCAGCCACCAGACCAGTAGCAGTCTGACCAGCCATCAGACCAGTAGCAGTCTGACCAGCCACCAGACCAGTAGCAGTCGGACCAGCCACCAGACCAGTAGCAGTCGGACCAGCCACCAGACCAGTAGCAGTCGGACCAGCCAGCAGACCAGTAGCAGTCGGACCAGCCACCAGACCAGTAGCAGTCGGACCAGCCACCAGACCAGTAGCAGTCGGACCAGCCACCAGACCAGTAGCAGTCGGACCAGCCACCAGACCAGTAGCAGTCGGACCAGCCACCAGACCAGTAGCAGTCGGACCAGCCACCAGACCAGTAGCAGTCGACCAGCCACCAGACCAGTAGCAGTCGGACCAGCCACCAGACCAGTAGCAGTCGGACCAGCCACCAGACCAGTAGCAGTCGGACCAGCCACCAGACCAGTAGCAGTCGGACCAGCCACCAGACCAGTAGCAGTCGGACCAGCCACCAGACCAGTAGCAGTCGGACCAGCCACCAGACCAGTAGCAGTCGGACCAGCACCAGACCAGTAGCAGTCGGACCAGCCACCAGACCAGTAGCAGTCGGACCAGCCACCAGACCAGTAGCAGTCGGACCAGGCACCAGACCAGTAGCAGTCTGACCAGCCACCAGACCAGTAGCAGTCTGATCAGCCACCAGACCAGTAGCAGTCGGACCAGCCACCAGACCAGTAGCAGTCTGACCAGCCCTACAGACCAGTATCAGTCTGACCAGCCATCCCAGACCAGTAGCAGTCTGACCAGCCATCAGACCAGTAGCAGTCTGACCAGCCATCAGACCAGTAGCAGTCTGACCAGCCATCAGACCAGTAGCAGTCGACCAGCCATCAGACCATGTAGCAGTCGGACCAGCCATCAGACCGAGTAGCAGTCTGATCAGCCATCAGACCAGTAGAGTCTGACCAGCCACCCCAGACCAGTAGCAGTCTGACCAGCCACCAGACCAGTAGCAGTCTGACCAGCCACCAGACCAGTAGCAGTCTGACCAGCCATCAGACCAGTAGCAGTCTGACCAGCCATCCCAGACCAGTAGCAGTCTGACCAGCATCAGACCAGTAGCAGTCTGACCAGCCATCAGACCAGTAGCAGTCTGACCAGCCATCAGACCAGTAGCAGTCGGACCAGCCTTCAGGACCAGTAGCAGTCGGACCAGCCATCAGACCAGTAGCAGTCTGACCAGCCATCAGACCAGTAGCAGTCTGACCAGCCAATCAGACAGTAGCAGTCTGATCAGCCATCAGACCAGTAGCAGTCTGATCAGCCATCCCAGACCAGTAGCAGTCTGGTCAGCCATCCCAGACCAGTAGCAGTCCTGACCAGCCATCCCAGACCAGTAGCAGTCTGACCAGCCATCAGACCAGTAGCAGTCTGACCAGCCACCAGACCAGTAGCAGTCTGATCAGCCATCAGACCAGTAGCAGTCTGATCAGCCATCAGACCAGTAGCAGTCTGATCAGCCATCAGACCAGTAGCAGTCTGACCAGCCACCCCAGACCAGTAGCAGTCTGACCAGCCACCAGACCAGTAGCAGTCTGACCAGCCACCAGACCAGTAGCAGTCTGACCAGCCATCAGACCAGTAGCAGTCTGACCAGCCATCCCAGACCAGTAGCAGTCTGACCAGCCATCAGACCAGTAGCAGTCTGACCAGCCATCAGACCAGTAGCAGTCTGACCAGCCATCAGACCAGTAGCAGTCGGACCAGCCTTCAGACCAGTAGCAGTCGGACCAGCCATCAGACCAGTAGCAGTCTGACCAGCCATCAGACCAGTAGCAGTCTGACCAGCCATCAGACCAGTAGCAGTCTGATCAGCCATCAGACCAGTAGCAGTCTGATCAGCCATCCCAGACCAGTAGCAGTCTGATCAGCCATCCCAGACCAGTAGCAGTCTGACCAGCCATCCCAGACCAGTAGCAGTCTGACCAGCCATCAGACCAGTAGCAGTCTGACCAGCCACCAGACCAGTAGCAGTCTGATCAGCCATCAGACCAGTAGCAGTCTGATCAGCCATCAGACCAGTAGCAGTCTGATCAGCCATCAGACCAGTAGCAGTCTGATCAGCCATCAGACAAGTAGCAGTCTGACCAGCCATCAGACCAGTAGCAGTCTGACCAGCCATCCCAGACGAGTAGCAGTCTGACCAGCCATCAGACCAGTAGCAGTCTGACCAGCCATCCCAGACCAGTAGCAGTCTGACCAGCCATAGGCCTTTGAGGCTCTGGTTCCCTGGGTCAGATGTCTACGGGATATAACACGGGGTTTTAAATGATCGTACCAAAGGTGGCGAAGAAGTAGAAATCTGCGTCACATTTTGAACTACACACTTTTTCCATCTAGTTCCCACTGTCGTGTTGGACAGTTGGTCCCGTTAAAGTAGCATTAATAATCGTTTACTACTTCAACGGCATCGACAATCCAAACACCCAGTCGAAACCAGATGGGAAAGGTGTGTAGTTGAACCAGCTTTTACTTCTTCGCCACCTACAGAGTTTGTGATGTACGATCACTCATAAACCCTGTGTTATATCCCGTAGACATGTGACCGAGGGAACCGGAGCCTCGGAGGCGGGGCTTATTCTTCAGAGGTGTATCGCAGACGTGTGCAGACGGACGCGCGGCTCGAGACCCCGGACGCAGACGCACCTTTGAACTCGTCCGGAGCGTCGCTGTAGTCCATCTCCGACTGGGAGTTCTTGGCCACGATCTCCTCCACCTTCTCCGACAGCAGCTTGAACTTCTCGATGGCGATGGTGGACTTGATGCCCGCCTTCTTCATCTTGGAGATGACCTCCTCGAAGAGCTCGCGGCTGTACGAGCGCTGCGGAGGAGAAAGCAGCGGACCGCCTGGTTAGAGCCGCTCGGGGCCAGAACCGCTCCGGGCCAGAACCGCTCCGGGCCAGAACCCCTCGGGGCCAGAACCCCTCGGGGCCAGAACCGCTCCGGGCCAGAACCGCCCTGGGCCAGAACCGCCCTGGGCCAGAACCGCTCGGGGCCAGAACCGCCCTGGGCCAGAACCGCCCTGGGCCAGAACCGCCCTGGGCCAGAACCGCTCGGGGCCAGAACCGCTCTGGGCCAGAACCGCCTGGTTAGAACCGCTCGGGGCCAGAACCGCTCGGGGCCAGAACCGCTCGGGGCCAGAACCGCTCGGGGCCAGAACCGCCTGGTTAGAACCCCTCTGGGCCAGAACCGCCTGGTTAGAACCGCTCGGGGCCAGAACCGCCTGGTTAGAACCCCTCTGGGCCAGAACCGCCTGGTTAGAACCCCTCTGGGCCAGAACCGCCTGGTTAGAACCGCTCGGGCCAGAACCGCTCCGGGCCAGAGCTCAGGAGGCTGTTTCTGCCGTTTCTTTAACACGAGTCCCACATTAAATGGACGATTGGAGGTTGTTTCTGTGTAGTGGTGTTTCTTTAACATGAGTCACACACTAAATGGACGATTGGTTTTACTTTCTTTTTTACTTGCTGTCTGGATGATTAACCAATCCCGATATTAATGTAAAGACTTCTGATTTTGGAGCAAGAAACTTGCGATTCATGATGGAATGAAGCAGAAATGAAGATCCAAACATAACCTTTGGTAGTGTGGACCGCATTACACACACCCTTGACTATACTTCAACATTCTCTCAGGTGTCCTTCACAGAGTAAACCCTGGAGGTAGTTCCCGTTTCAAAGAGGATTTGTAACACATTGAAGAGGTGCTGGGGTGCTCCGTGGCGGGCGGGGCCGCCACGCTCCTCACCTGGTCGTCAGCGATGGCCTTGGCGAAGCGAGCGCAGTCGAGCTGCAGGTAGATGTCGGTGAGCTGGTCGAGCAGCTTCTTGGGCTCGAAGCCGTACTTCTCGGGGTTCTCCACCTTCAGGTCACGGCACTTGGGCCCGCAGAGCTGCTGCAGGTTGAAGTTGAGCATGGCGGCGAGACGGGGGCCCAGCTCCTGGGGGGGGCAGAACGAGGCCGTTAGACGAACCTCGGTGAAGCCCCGTAGGGAAATAAGACATCCCAACCAACTGTCTTACATTTAAACATGCAGATTTAGTTTTTAATGAGCTAAAGATCTAACACACCAGTGGCAAACATCATAAGTCATGTTTATTTCATGACTTTACACATGCACTGTGTGTTGATCGCCTACAGGGGGGGTGCTGCAGTACGAGTCCAAGTGAGTCACGGGATGGCAACTAGTCAAATATATTCTCTCGCTCCCTCCCTCGCTCCCTCCCTCTCTCGCTCCCTCTCTCGCTCCCTCTCTCGCTCCCTCCCTCGCTCCCTCCCTCGCTCCCTCTCTCCCTCCCTCTCTCTCTCCCTCTCTCTCGCTCCCTCTCTCGCTCCCTCTCTCGCTCCCTCTCTCTCCCTCCCTCTCTCGCTCCCTCTCTCGCTCCCTCTCTCGCTCCCTCTCTCGCTCCCTCTCTCTCGCTCCCTCTCTCGCTCCCTCTCTCGCTCCCTCTCTCTCTCCCTCTCTCTCTCCCTCTCTCGCTCCCTCTCTCGCTCCCTCTCTCGCTCCCTCTCTCGCTCCCTCTCTCGCTCCCTCTCTCGCTCCCTCTCTCTCTCCCTCTCTCGCTCCCTCTCTCTCGAAGAAGAAGAAGAAAAGCGTGGCATAGACATGCATTAGCAGCATGTGTGCCCATTGGTGCCATTTCATCATTAGTGTGCTTGTGTGTGCGTGTGTGTGCATTTGTGAGTGAGTGTTTATGTGCGTGTTTATGCGCGGGGGTACTCACAGGCCTGAGGAAGGGCTTCTGGACCTGCTTGGTGAGGATGTGGAACATGTCCACGGTCTCGGTGGCCAGGGCCAGGTAGGAGCGGGAGACCCTCTCGTCCTGCGTCAGCTGGGACTGCCTGGTCTGCTGCTGCTCCTGGGGGGGGGGGGACACTCCATCATGAGCCTCAGACCACCACCTCCTCACACCATGGGCCCACACCACCTCCTCACACCATGGGCCCACACCACCTCCTCACACCATGGGCCCACACCACCTCCTCACACCATGGGCCCACACCACCTCCTCACACCATGGGCCCACACCACCTCCTCACACCATGGGCCCACACCACCTCCTCACACCATGGGCCCACACCACCTCCTCACACCATGGGCCCACACCACCTCCTCACACTCAGGGTTTTAGTGTTGACATCAAGGTTCAATTCCTAATATTTCATACAAGCAGAAACTATTATTTACATTGCTCCAGGGTGCCAACATGTAGGCTCTGGATTCGAACCCGGCACCTATACTCTGGGCACCCTCATCACTACACCATCAGGGATCCCTGAGTCTCCTCCACCCAACTAAGTGAAACTGAAGGGGTGGAGTGGTGACTGAACCGGTGGTACTGGGAGCCCCACTGACCCGGGGCAGCTGGTCCCACTGCTCCTTGTTCTTCATCTCCTCCTGCACCTCGTGGATGCGCTTCAGGGACTCCAGGCTCTCGTCCAGCAGGAAGGTGGTGTCGTTGATCAGCATGTTGATGTAGCGCACAAACTGCTTCCCGGAGCTGGGGGGGGGGGGGGGGGGGGGGGGGGTGTTGTTAGTGTCAGACTTCAGTCGGTTTGTAAACGCTTTCACCCAAAGCGACCTGCGGTGGAATCAGAGGCAGGTCATTAAGGAAGGTAAGAAGACATGGATAGAAGAGGTTTATGGTTTTGTGTGTTCAAAGCTCTAAGTCGGACCACTCCAATGCATTACTTTGGGCTTTCAGATTTGATTGAAGGTCTCATAACAATTACATCTACACCTCTTATCAGCCAAACTCGAGGGATCATTCCATCTTCAGTACAACTCTAGAAACATAGGTGAGCCATTCAGCCTACTTGAACTCCTCCAGGAAGGTCCCGTGGTGGCCGGCGTTCTGCCACAGGCTCTTGAAGATGGTGCTGATATGGTAGCGGATGGTGAACTTGTCGTAGAACTCGCTGGTGGCGCCCGTGTGCTCCACATCTAGGAGGAGGAGGAGACTTTAAACAGTGCGCGTGTTTACCTGTTCCCCATGGACGGTCGCTCGACGGCCAAGGAAGCACATCCTCATCCCTACTCCACCGGGACGGTAGGAGTTTGTTCTTTTACAGGAACAGGCTACAGCATTCCATTTCCCGTACTTAATTAAAATCGGCTTCAATTTCCACTACGCCGCTGGAAGAAGGCCCAGCGGTCTCTGGGCCTTCGCCCTCAGCCAGCGCTGCCTCGTAAACTCCCCTAGACGCTGGAGTCTGGTCTAAGAATCGATGGTGTGGCTATGAATCATTTAACATCGTCGTCGTCGTCGTCGTCATGGTGAAACCACCACGAGTGCGTAGTCGGGGGTCGGACCACGCTGATCGCCGTGGCTCGACGGGGTCTTCCGGGCGCCACTCCTCACCGGTGTAGAACTTCATGAGGGCGGGCACCAGCTGCTTGACGGCCAGCGGGTGGCTCTCCATCATCTCGAAGAAGCGCTGCGTGCGCGGCTGAACGGCCGGGTTGGTGACGAACAGCACCTCCACCAGCTTGGCGATCAGGTAGGGGTTCCTGATGTAGTTCTGGCTGCAGATGAACACCACCAGGAAGGTGACCACGTCCTGCACACAGGGCTCGTACAGCACCTGGGGAGAATACCTGAGAGGGAGGGGTCCACGTCAGGAGGCTTTACAGCCACTGTGTCCGGTCCGTTACCTTCCCGTTAGTTATCCACCCATATATCGCCATCAGCTGATTCATTATTATTTATTTAATTTATCAGATTTTTTGATGATTTACAGACAGTTCAATAAGTATTCCTTCTTTAAAAATCCATATCAGTCGACCCCTAGTTCCTTTGCGTGTGGGGACAGCTTTTCAATATATAGACTTGTTTAAATTTGTACTGTACTGTATTTGTATTTATACAGGAGGCCTCCTGTTGGAACTTACTGCACGACGAAGAGCAGGAACTCGGCCACGTCTTCGATGTAGAACTCCGGCAGCGCGGCGAAGCTCTTGGGGATGTCTGGGTTCAGCGGCAGGCTCATGCTGCGTTCAAGACAAATGATTAGGTTAGGAAATCTAAATGACCCATAACGTTGTGTGACATAGATACATACGGGACAGACAGACAGACAGACAGACAGACAGACAGACATTTAAGGAGGCAAACGTATAGAGTATAAGGATGGATGGATGCGGGGGTCTTGGGCCAATGTTCCCCCAGCTGCGGTGGGACTCACTGGGGGTAAGCAGGGTCCACCATGCGCAGGATGAGCTGGATGACGGTGCTGTAGAACTGGAGGCATCGACGCAGCAGGTTCTCGTCCAGGAGGCCGGCGTCCGCACAGGCCTTGGCCCGCACCAGTTTCTGAGAGACAAACCCGCGCACGGATCAGACACACGCCATCAGACGCACACGCCATCACACACACACGCCATCAGACACACACACGCCATCAGACACACACACCCCAAACAGACACACACGCCATCAGACACACACACGCCATCAGACACACACACGCCATCAGACACACACACGCCATCAGACACACACACGCCATCAGACACACACGCCATCAGACACACACGCCATCAGACACACACACACCACAAACAGACACACACCACAAACAGACACACACGCCATCAGACACACACACGCCATCAGACACACACACGCCATCAGACACACACACCACAAACAGACACACACACCACAAACAGACACACACACCACAAACAGACACACACACCACAATCAGACACACACACCACAATCAGACAAACACAAACACCACAATCAGACAAACACACACACCACAATCAGACACACACCACAAACAGACACACACACGCCATCAGACACACACACACCACAATCAGACACACACACACACACACACCACAAACAGACACACACACACACACCACAAACAGACACACACACCACAATCAGACACACACACCACAATCAGACACACACACACACCACAATCAGACACACACCACAAACAGACACACACACACCACAAACAGACACACACGCCATCAGACACACACCACAATCAGACACACACACCACAAACAGACACACACACACACACCACAATCAGACACACACACCACAATCAGACACACACACTCCATCAGACGCACACAGAGGCCAGCAGTTCAAACCACTGCCTCCATCAGTTCTGACTCCTTCCTGAAGGTCAGAACAATAACTAACCACAACAGCTTCAAATATCAACGAGTCAACGGATCCGTCCGCCTAGATGAGGCATCCCAGCCTGCGTGTTGGCGTTCCCGGGGAGGCGAGGCGTCAGGGGACCCACCTTGAGCTGTGTTTTGCACCTCTTCAGCATCTCTCTGTGTCTACTGGCCAGAGGAGAGTCCTTCCATTGGCTCTCGCTGTTCTTCAGCTCCTCCACCGTCCTACACACACACACACACACACAGTCTGTCACAGACCCGCTACCCAACGCTCATCATCAACCGTCCTTGTGAGTGTGTGTGTGCGTATCAGTGTTTGTGTGCGTATCAGTGTTTGTGTGCGTATCAGTGTTTGTGTGCGTATCAGTGTTTGAGTGCATGTGTCAGCGTGTGTATCAGTGTGTGTATCAGTGTGTGTGTGTGTCAGTGTGTGTATCAGTGTGTGTGTGTATCAGTGTGTGTGTATCAGTGTGTGTGTATCAGTGTGCGTGTATCAGTGTGCGTGTATCAGTGTGTGTGTATCAGTGTGTGTGTATCTGTGTGTGTATCAGTGTGTGTGTATCAGTGTGTGTGTCAGTGTGTACCTGTTGAGCTCCCGGATGGCCCTGAGGCAGTGTGTGTGTATCAGTGTGTGTATCAGTGTGTGTGTATCAGTGTGTGTGTATCAGTGTGTGTGTCAGTGTGTACCTGTTGAGCTCCCGGATGGCCCTGAGGCAGCGTGCGTGTATCAGTGTGTGTGTTTAAGTGTATCAGTGTGTGTGTATCAGTGTGTGTGTGTGTATCAGTGTGTGTGTGTATGTGTATCAGTGTGTGTGTCAGTGTGTACCTGTTGAGCTCCCGGATGGCCCTGAGGCAGCGTGCGTGTATCAGTGTGTGTGTTTAAGTGTATCAGTGTGTGTGTATCAGTGTGTGTGTGTGTATCAGTGTGTGTGTGTATGTGTATCAGTGTGTGTGTCAGTGTGTACCTGTTGAGCTCCCGGATGGCCCTGAGGCGTCGGATGTAGCGGCGGCAGGCGGGCAGGATGGAGAGGTGGTGGGTGTGCAGCGTCAGGAAGAAGCACTCCGTGGGGAACTTGGGCTCAGAGAACGCAGAGGGGTCGTCTTCTGTGGACGGGAGGACCCCACACGCTCAGCGGACACAAAGGCATAGAAAGACCCCCCCCCCCAGCACACCCACCACTGAACGGACCCCCCCACGCTCAGCGCACCCCCACTGAACGGACCCCCCGACGCTGGGCACACCCCCCACTGAACGGACCCCCCGACGCTGGGCACACCCCCCACTGAACGGACCCCCCAGGAGGAGCCATCCGGTGGAAGACTTCCACAGGGAGGGGGCCGCCACAACACTATGTGACGGTGGATGTGATTTAAAACCATCAGTGTTGAGTGAATCCGTGTCCTTGACCTCAGGCCCGGCCGTTCGGTACGACATGACTCCAAACACTCTCCACGGTGTCCTCGCTCCTTTAACGCTGTTAGGCTTCAAAGTGAAAGAGACGGATGGGATAGAAGCAGCGCATTTCATCTGAGATAAATGGGTTACCGCGGGGGGGCAAACACACTGATAAACAAACACACAAGAATAAAGAAGGAACGGCTAAAGGTCCAACACGTATAAAGAAACAAATCACGCAACATTTAGTAAAAACCCTAATCTAGGTGAACGTCTGCCTTCGTCGAGGATCTTTAAGGAACGCATGAAGGCCGATCCCAGCGGGCGCGTTCCCAGGTCGAGGACGGGAGCAGCAGCTGAGCCCAGGATCAGAGACTGAGCACACACGCGTTGTATTGTCCAATAAAGACTGAGTCACATGAGCAGCCCGTTGTCCCCAGGCGGGGCTCCAACACAGACTGATTATGACCGCAGATTAAGACACTGGGTGTGGACGATGCAGGAGCCTTCACGCAAATCAAGGCGGCTATTCAGTAGAGCCTTCGGGTGTAGAGTGTGTAGATGGAGAGTGTCGCCCGAGTGTGTCGCCCGAGTGTGTCGCCCGAGTGTGTCGCCCGAGTGTGTCGCCCGAGTGTGTCGCCCGAGTGCGTCGCCCGAGAGTGTCGCCCGAGAGTGTCGCCCGAGTGTGTAGCCCGAGTGTGTAGCCCGAGTGTGTAGCCCGAGTGTGTAGCCCGAGTGTGTAGCCCGCGAGTGTACATGAGACGTCTAGCAGTGCGTCGACGGCAGGGTGGATGATGAGGTAGCTCGGCTACCCGGCTCCCGAGCTCATCTCATGAGATCATGGTTCATTGAGTATGGCTGGGACATGGCTGACTGCAGGTCTGCTGTGGAGCTGGAGGCGGGGCGGGGGGGGGGGTACTCACTCAGGCCGGCCAGCCAGCTCTTGAGCTCCTCCATGGTGGCCTTGAGGCGCGTCTCCTCGGGGCAGACCACCAGCCGGCAGCGCGGGTGGAAGATGTAGAAGGGGTCCACCGTCTCCAGCTTGATCTTCATGCTCAGCTGCTGCACCACCCACAGGAAGTTCAGCATCAGGCCGTCCGTGGACACCAGCTTGTCGTCCGTCTGGGAGCGGGACGGGAACACCACAACACCGGGGTTCAGTCGTCCACAACGACCGGATGATATCACACTCAAATGTTACCACGGCAACCGTGAACGCCTTGTATCAGGGTGGAGGCTGACGGGTCAACGGGTCGCTGTGCTTGAGGTCTCTGAAGAATCACTAGGCTCTTGCTGTGCCTTCAAACCAGCCCAGGGTCATCTCACCTGCATCTGAGCCTTCTTCACATTCGACTTGACCAGAGCTGCCATGTAGTTGAGGGCCGACTCCCGGGTCTCTCCGTTCAACAGGATGTTGTGGAGGATCTTGAACAGGTCGCCCTGAGGGACCACAGAAGACCCGGTTAGGACCCGGTTGGCAGGATACAGACGCAGTGTTGCTCTGGACGGGGGAGCTTACCCGGGCCGACTCCAGGTAGTGCTGGAGGGACTGGCTGACCACCCGGGTGTTCTCCATGGTGATGGCCGGCCCAGAGAAGTACTTGTCCCCCACTTTGGACTGGGGTGCAGAAACAAAGAGGTTACGCAATAGAAAATGAGGACTGTGTGAGTTTCTCTAGTTTTTGGAGTATTTTGTAGTTTAAAAGTCAATAGGTTGAATGAAATACATTTCTTGACCTTCACTGAAAGCAAAAAAGGGCCAGACATAGTTAAATCTGAATCCACTCGACATATCTACTTTATTTATTGTCAAGCCCGAGGCAGAAAGCAGCGTTGGTTCAGTTGCAGAATAATGTTTAATAATTTTTCAGGCCTAACAGAGATTTGAATCCTACAGGAAACGGGTGAAAAATTACAGCCAGTATATTCTCACTGTGTGCTTTCCTCTGCTCAAGAACAATGTGAAAAATTATAAAACCTTTTTTTCTGTTCAAATTTCACGCTTGAAATATGAACAGAAATTTGCAGTGTGTGTTTTGGGCTGTGGATCTCAACCAACGCCTCGTTTGAGCAGTTGGAACAAACAAATAAAATGTGTAGCTACTCCGACAACTCCAGCCTATTCCACAAACTTCAAAACAGTGACTGTATATCACACATATTTGCCGTTTATTCCCTTAACCGGTGGACCAGAAAGTCAGAGACTTCATCAGATACACCCGGTCTGCGCATAGTAAGGGTGTATAGTCTGGGATCCATCAATAGCTTCCAGAATCCTCTCCCTTGCAGTTTAGCGCCGTGTGCATCGAAGCAGTGACAATCCCTCTGGCTTAAGGCCTCGCCCAGCTCCATTAGAGCACACCCCTGATATTCAATTTCTGCTTGTTTCACAAATCTGAATAAGTAGGTTTTTGCAGCTTAACTCAGAGGATCTGACTCTCAACAGCAGCATCTTCTGCTTTGTCTCCACCGAGACAGTGGAGTATTTGAACTAGCAGAGAGATGTGCACATGGTCAGGATGGCCATGTGTTCACGGTGCTTGACTCCCATGCAGAGGGTTCTGGTTCAAACCCTGTGGCCACAGTCTGCCGGTAGGTAGGTACTTTGACAACAGACTTCCTCAACTCTCTTATCTGACATATAACATTTAAGTTCATATCAATTAAACCATTACATATCACTTTGGATAACAGCCACATTGTGACTTGTGTGGGCTTATGTCTCGCCCTGGGCTGGCAGAGTGAGCTGCTGCCAGCCCGGGGGAGCGGACCGACCGGACCGACCGGACCGGCCGGACCGACCGGACCGGCCGGACCGACCGGACCGACCGGACCGACCGGACCGGCCGGACCGACCGACCGGACCGACCGGACCGGACCGACCGGACCGGACCGACCGGACCGACCGGACCGACCGGACCGACCGGACCGACCGGACCGACCGGACCGGACCGACCGGACCGACCGGACCGACCGGCCCGACCGGCCCGACCGGCCCGACCGGCCCGACCGGCCCGACCGGCCCGACCGGCCCGACCGGCCCGACCGGCCCGACCGGCCCGACCGGCCCGACCGGCCCGACCGGCCCGACCGGCCCGACCGGCCCGACCGGCCCGACCGGCCCGACCGGCCCGACCGGCCCGACCGGCCCGACCGGCCCGACCGGCCCGACCGGCCCGACCGGCCCGACCGGCCCGACCGGCCCGACCGGCCCGACCGGCCCGACCGGCCCGACCGGCCCCGACCGGCCCGACCGGCCCGACCGGCCCGACCGGCCCGACCGGCCCGACCGGCCCGACCGGCCCGACCGGCCCGACCGGCCCGACCGGCCCGACCGGCCCGACCGGCCCGACCGGACCGACCGGACCGACCGGACCGACCGGACCGACCGGACCGACCGGACCGACCGGCCCGACCGGCCCGACCGGCCCGACCGGCCCGACCGGCCCGACCGGCCCGACCGGCCCGACCGGACCGACCGGACCGGACCGACCGGACCGACCGGACCGACCGGCCCGACCGGCCCGACCGGCCCGACCGGCCCGACCGGACCGAGCGGACCGACCGGACCGACCGGACCACATCCTTTGGACCAGGTGCGCGGGCCGAAGGATTCTGGGTAGGCTGGGGCGGGACCAGAGCCAAACCTTAGCGTCAACTTTAGCGTTAAATGAGCGTGTCGTACATCGAGCGTTCAGTGACGTGATTGGACAATCGACATTCAGTGAGTACTGGCCGACCATGCACCCGTGGTGAATTCAAAGTCCTGGTTTGAACCACTTCCGTCAACAACGTGGTCAACGGCCACAAGCAACCACTAGAGAGGGGAGGGGCCACGCCCTGTCAATCAGCAGACCGGGCAGTGGGCGGGGCCGAGCAGGGGGCGGGACTCACGTCGTCCTCGGCGAAGACCGACAGGCTGAAGAAGGTCCCGATGTAGGACAGTCTCTGGAGCTCCCTGCCACAGCCCGGGCTCAGGGGGGTGGGGCACCACAAGGGCAGAGACGTCATCTGGACGGGGACACACACACACACACTTATGACTGTGGGCAGGATAGTCTAGTGGTCAGTGAGGTAAGATGTTCTGGGTTCGATCCCCAACGTCCACAGTCTACCTGCAGGTATCCTTGGCTGACTCCTACCAGCTGTTTAAAGACATCAGTCCAAGCTGCTGTTGGACTGAAGGGTCCTATAAGTGGGTACATGCTAATGGAAGTCCACCAGGTGGCGGGTGCACACTGAGGGTAGTCTAAACGGGGGACTGCTCTGGGCAGTGGGGGTCTTGTAGCACCGTGTCACACTGAGGGTAGTCTAAACGGGGGACTGCTCTGGGCAGTGGGGGTCTTGTAGCACCGTGTCACACTGAGGGTAGTCTAAACGGGGGACTGCTCTGGGCAGGGGGGGTCTTGTAGCACCGTGTCACACTGAGGGTAGTCTAAACGGGGGACTGCTCTGGGCAGTGGGGGTCTTGTAGCACCGTGTCACACTGAGGGTAGTCTAAACGGGGACTGCTCTGGGCAGGGGGGGTCTTGTAGCACCGTGTCACACTGAGGGTAGTCTAAACGGGGGACTGCTCTGGGCAGTGGGGGTCTTGTAGCACCGTGTCACACTGAGGGTAGTCTAAACGGGGGACTGCTCTGGGCAGTGGGGTCTTGTAGCACCGTGTCACACTGAGGGTAGTCTAAACGGGGGACTGCTCTGGGCAGTGGGGGTCTTATAGCACCGTGTCAGCACGTAAGCACAAACTGTAGAGAAACAGACTTCACTGATACAGGAGATGTTCTCTGGCTAAATAAAGCCCCGTGCAGATGGGGACTGCGTTACGCCTGCAGTGAGCCGGGGGGCAGAGTGCTCCGTGCTGCTGTCAGGACAGACCTGCTCCTGTCAGGACAGACCTGCTCACATCCAGCTGAGGCTTGGGATTAATCACGGCCACCACGGGACATTTGTTCTGCTGCTCAGGACAATGGGAACGGTGGAAATGAGACAAGGCAATTAACATTGCGGCTATGGGTGTGCGTAACTCAGAATAGATGCAGTTTATTTTTGGGTGCAGTGTGCACGTGATGGCGTCAACAGAAACACCGTTGGATTCTTGGATTTCATGAATTAGGAAGAAAACTTTATACAAATTGTAATACTATACTCACCAAATTGCACACAGGATGAGTCTTTCCAAACTTGATTTCACAGAGCTCAGCTAACGCCTGGAGAGAGAGTGGACATGCAAGTGTTACAAAATGGAGCCTGGGTTACATCACTCTGAATGAGTGATGAATCCCCTTACCCCTCCCCCTTGTTTTGAAGGGGTAAGGGGTAGAAATGGGATCTTTGTCTAGAGAATCCTAAAGCTACTCTGCACAGAGTCCTGCTGTTATATAGAAACTAGGTCAGAGGTCACCATTTTTGTAGCTACTCTTATTTTGGTTGTGTG
>NC_082382.1:25680313-25703893 GCF_031168955.1 Gadus macrocephalus
TTCGATACCCAGCCCTCTCCAAAAACTCATTCTATCACAATCCAGCTCTTAAAACCGACATCTAAAAACAAGGTTTTAGTTGTTGGTTTAAAAACCCAACAACCTTAGATGTGTCCTTGTACTACGTGGGAAATATGATTTTGGGGTCTTGTCAGTGGTTGCATTTTTCTATGTTGTTGTCGTGGTTAACGGTCATGTGCATCAGTCTATTCACTGAGTAAGAAAGGTCCCCAAGGGGACAATGAATAATCTATCCATCTATCTATCTCTCTATCTCTCTCTCTCTCTCTATCTCTCTATTGCCGCTTTTCCACCGCACATGTAGCTCGACTCGACACGACTCGACACGACTCGACACGGTAGCAGCGCGGGTCCTGTTCCACCGCAAATAGTACCTCCTGGACGTGGGCGGGGTCGGCTGCGCGAAAGGGCCGTGACGTATTTTTGTACGCGACGCAAACAACACCTACGTAACCCACACATGGACAGAACCCACATAACAACAATGGAGAACATCGATGCGATGGTATTCGTGTTCGTATTATTAGCTGGCATGTTGAAGAAGTGGAATATGTTGGCTGCGGCGCTGCTATGGCTGTTACCAGCATGGTTGCCATGTCGCTCTCGTGACTTCGTCACACTCTGGCCAATCAGTGGCCGGCCGTCTGCCGACGTCACCTTTTAGCATCGGCTCAGCTCGCTTGGAACCTAGAGCGAGGCGGTACTAGAAAAAGCAGCCACTTCAGGTACCAGATACCATGTTTTCGCGGTGGAAACGCAAAAAAGGCGAGCTGAGTCGAGTCGAGTCGTGTCGAGCTGGTACCATGCAGTGGAAAAGCGGCATAAGTCTCTATGTCTGTCTGCGAACGGAGAGCGTTGAAGATGTGGCCCCAGGAGGAGGCTGGCGGTCTCCCAGACCGGTCCCCCAGATGGGTGGGGGACCGGTCCCCCAGATGGGTGCCGTCCGCGGCCTGCTGAAGCGGTACTTGCCTGGACAGAGAGCTGGCGCCGAAGGAGCCCGCGCAGGGGGCCATGGGACTGCTGCCCTGGCTGGGGGGGGGCACCAGGGTCAGCCGGCGGTCGGGGGATTTGGCGGCGGCGATGGGCTGGGAGGTGGCTGTCAGGCTGGAGAAGGGGTTGTGGACGCGGGACTGGCTGGACATCAGGAGCGCCTCCATCAGGATCTGGCCAATCAGGTCTTTGAAGTCAGAGTACACTGCAGTGCCAGGGGACACGAGGGGGACAAGGCTTCATACAAACGGTCAAACTCTTGGACCCATTCACAGAACGGATGAACTATGCTGCAAGAGATATCCTGAACACCCCCCCCCCCCCCAGATCTATTGATTTGGGAAAACCGAAGCCAAGGCTCTTTGTGAAATGAGATCCCGGAAGGAGTGGACCCAGTGACCCACCGTCTTTAGGGCTCTGGTGGAACTCGGCGGCCAGCGAGGGGAGATAGATGAGGTCGCGGTCCGGCTCCTTCCAGGACACGCGGAGGATCCTACAGATGAGCTGCAGAGCCTGCTCTTCAGAGACATCTGAGTTGGCCGAGGACTCCTGGCGCAGACGGGAGGAAGAACCATGGAACGTCAGAAGGCCTCCATCGTTAGTGAGACTGCTAGGCAACCCCTTATTGTGGTCGGGTTATTTCTATAACCCAGCACACGTGTATGTCTGAAACATGCTATAAAATGCCTGTTAGTATTTAGGCCTATTCCCGCTCTCAAAATGCTTGTTTTCTTCAGCAACCTCTAGTTTACCATCGAGTCAATTTTATACAAAGCAAGCTACAGATATGGACGCTTGATTCTCTTCAATAAGTTGCGTGCAGGGTTTGACCACTAGACCATCCTGCCCCACATTATAGGGGATAGCAATCAGAATCTAAAAGCATCACATCTAACTAGTGGAGTGTCATAACTGTAGCCATGTGCAATGTTAATATAGCATCTCGCTGGCTTGGCCAATTGGTTTTCAAGAGGTCAAGCCCCATGAAAGCTAATTGGCGAAACCACAGAGGGGCTCATCTCCCCATCTACAGAGCCAGGACGCTCTGTGCACCAGACTCCCATGTCCGTATTTAGGAGAGACAACCTTGGAAAGTGCTAATGACTCCACGACTGCGGCGGTAGCGAAATGAAGAGCAGATAATGAGAATCCCCAATGTAATGTCGGAGCCACAGGCCAGCTGACTCATTAATTTGTATCTTTAAAACCAACCACAAATTAGAAACACAGCAGCAACAATGGAAAGTCCCCAAAGTGCCTTTCAGAAAACACAATGGGATTCTGTTTCCTGCAATCGGTGCGTGTCCACACCACAGCGATGTGAAGAAGCCTTTGACGAGCATAAAGTGGGCCAGGCAGAGACGAGACACTGACAGTCACGGGACTACAACGCTGAGGGGGGCAGGGGGGGGGGGGGCTGCTGGCTTTACCTTCTCAGCCAGGGTCCTCTTCTCCCTGCGGTCGCTCTCGTCCACCTCCATGTTCTCGATGCCCGAGTCCACATCCACCTGGGACATGCTGGGGGACAGAGAGCCGGCGTTAGGTCTGCGTCCGTCCCCGTCCTTCTGGCTCGACAGCTCTCTACACAACATGCTGCCTAATCCTCCTTTTTATTTAAGTCAATTAAAATGCATTCAGTAGAAAATTTAATAGAAATGTTCCTAAACCTATGCAAACATGTTTTGGAATCAGGAAGCGTTGATGCAACAATGTACTATCCTGCATGTTCTTCATCAGACCTCCCACATAGCTGCAAGAACAAGGCGCTTTCTCGCTGTGAGGAGGAATCGTCACCTCTTTTCACAGGAGGCGGTGTCGATGTCCATGCTCTGGGAACGGGACAGGCTTTGTGACTGAGTCTCCAGGCTGTTGGAGGGGGAGCTGGAGAGAGAACTCACTCCTTCACTGCTCTGACTCCCATAGACAACCCCTGAAAGGAAGACAATGCAATCAATCAAACCGCTCCCAAGTAAAATGACAGTTTCCCATTGATTTGAAATCGCTTCGCATATTTAAAAAAAACATTGCTTTGTGGAAACTGGGAAGACTATATAGACACCCAATGATAAAATTGAAATGCAATTAACATTGCTCTAAATTACACATGGACAACTAAATAAAGAAATACTAAAAAGTGGGAAAGAAAAACTGTAAACATTGTAATGGTCTGATCTAGTTATTCATCATAAATCTGTGTCTCATAAAAAACAGCATTTATGAGCAGCTATAAAAATAGCTCATTATACAACAGAGCCATTAGAGCCACACTGTCTAATTACATTCATGGGTCAGATGTTTCTAGAGCTCTGTATGTCTGCTTCCTATAATGCAAAAAGGCCCTTCCCTGAATAACAAATGGTGACGAGCCGACACTGGCTAGCACAATACACAGCCACAGTTGTTATTGTCTCCAGCAGTTGACCTCACACCGTTTCAAACCCATCTATTCTAGATCGATGTTGGGGCACCCTCAGCTTTTGCAGTATAAATAATCAATACCATCAGTAGTGAACATGAATGAGTTGCAACGTGCCATTATTAACCAAAAAAATAAGCCAAGTGTAATTTGAGCTCCATTTCTCCATGTTGTTGTTGTTTGTGACCATACCAGAGGCGCCCATGGGGGATGTGGCCGGGGTCCCACTGTGGACATTGAGCCCCAGGGCCTGAGAGGCGGCCGGGGGCAGGGGCTGGGATGTGGCTCCTGAGGGTCCAGGTAGGGGCCCCGGCGGGGTCTCTCTTTGTGGGGAGGTCAGGGGTGTGCTGAGAGGGGTGCTAGGCTGAGAGGTCGGTCCTCCTGCCAGTCTGGCCAGGCGCCTTCTGCGGATCTGGACATGAACCCATCGCACAACAGAGTCAGTAGGTTTAACATAAGAAGTGAAGGGCCGATAACACGAATAACATGAATGGCCTACAAATTAAAGAATACATTATATAGAATGCACAGTAGTTCACGCAAGGTGCGCTAGTTCTAGAGCAAGTGAAAAGCGGTCGTTTAATTTCTCCGTATTCCTGGAAAACCGTAAACAATTATTTCGTCTTTATTTACTAGTCGCGTTCATAGCCAGTTGTTAGTAAGAAAGAACGATGTAATAAAGCATACACTGAAAACAAAGTGGGGGAGGGGGGGTTGTAACCCCACTCCGCGGACAAAAACAACTAGAAGGTATGCTATCAAATACATTGGTCATTTGGTATAGTCGGCCAATACTACGGTGTTCCTCTAAAGGGCAGCATAATAATAATAATAATAAACCAGGCTCTATCAGTATTATGAGGTCAGTAAGTGGATCGACCACAGAGCCCGACACAGAGCCGGTTGCACAATGGTGGCCGTCTCTGCTTTTATGCTGAGTCGCCTCACAAGCTACTTTCAAGCTAACGAGCATCAGCCTAATATGAGCCAGAGGCAGGGAGGCCGGAGACCAGAGGCAGGGAGGCCGACCGCAGGGATGGGTAGAACACAACATAATGAATGGATGAGGACATGTATGGATGTACTCCATACATGTCTCGGTGTATACGTGTGTACGTATGTCACCGTAACCCGCAGCCCCACAGTGAACGTTAGCGGATCTAACGGAGAACAACACATCTGTACACCGACACGCACACCACCCGTAACCCTGAGACACCCCTCAGAGGTACACCTAGAACATTACAGCTGTCACTCAGAACAGAACATTAGAGCTGTCACCCAGAACTCAAACCTCACAAGTCGGGTAGTAGCGGCTGGTCTGCTAGCTGCCGTTAGCTCATCAGCTAGCCAACGGGACCCCGCGACTAAACCCGATCACTTCTCTCTGTCCCGTAACAGTCGTGAGGAGAACAGAGTCCCCAGTTTTAACTCACCTCATCGGCACTGAGCTCCTCCATGGTTCCTTTGTGATGCTTGTTCTTTATATTCTCTGACCCGTCTATATGTGCCAGCCAGAGCCAGCTAGAAGCTAGCCGCTTCTACAACCACAGCATAGTCACTCGTTAAACAAAGAAGTGTCAGTCTGGATTGTCTTTAAGGTAAAAGTTATAAAACCGAGGCTATGTAGATGGGTAGAGGCGGTTTACCCAAAATATATTTTGTTCAAGGGTATTCCGCTAAGAATGAAACAAATAGAAAAGTGGCTACTAGCTAGCTGTTATACGTCAAAATACAGGAGCGGCCATTTTGGTTTGGTGTGTCACGTGACGCACGGACGCGTCGTTTATCACCGCGCGCCCGGCAGCGAATTTGGCCACCCCAAGACCCGCCCTACTCCGTCTGTGATTGGCCGGGTTGCATGCAACTCAACTGGACGCTAACCCTTTAGAACTCTACGGTACCCTTGCTGTCACTTTGAGCATTCGAGAGCATCACAAAAGAGCTCTCTGTCCCCTAACCCCTAACCCTAGCAGCTAATATCAAGCCAGTAAAAGCGCGATAGTCTCATCGATTAACTGTAAAATCAAAGATAGGGGTGACGTGTGACGGACCAAACAGAAATAGAGGCGGTGTCCCGGTGTTTCCCCTAGTCCCCGCCCCCGTCCGAAATTACCCGAAGAGCGAAGGAAGCGCCCGGGTAACAATCCCTTTCTCCTCCATGTCTCGGTTCAATCTGGACTTCAGGGAGTCAAAGCCAAAGTTCCTTTCCCCCCAAATTCCTTCTCAACCATGGCCGAGATAACCCCCACTACAAGTCTCGTTTTAAAGGTACCAGAGACGTCAGAGAACCCGACGCAGTCTAGTCTTTTCACCAAATGATACTTTACCAAGCTTGCATTATTGTGTTGCATGTTATTCGCCATAACAACAAAACGGTTATCCAAATAACAAAGAAGTGTACAACACTTGCGTTACAGTCGCACGGTCGTAAGCGAGCTCATTGTCTCAATGGCGGCCAAGTTCTCTGGGTGGGCAAAGCAGAGAAAGGGGAGGTAACTTTGCCCCTTATGACGACATATGGGGCAAATTCCAAATCGGCCTGTCTGAGCTTTAATTTTTACAAAGGCGAAGCAGGATACATAGTGCTCGATTTACACCTAACGCCATTTCTAGCCACTGGGGGACCGTAGTTTGGCTAGGGGAACTCGTATTAATGTTAAAAAGCCTCATAAAGTGATTTTCATGCCATGGGATCTTTAACGAACTGAAGGAACGAATCAAAAAACGACTTGTGATAGTGAAGGGAACCAAAATAATTGATTCCTGATCCTGGAATATAATCGTTTGGACATGATTTAAGAACACAACAAGAACACTTCTGGGTCGTTCGACTGTACTTGACGATGCAAATTTTGAATTGGAACAGTACTTGGGCTACGACTGAAGTACACAACTACAGAAAAGAACGTTTTTTGAGAAACGGCCAGAAGGTTAACCAGGTGCAAAATGAGAAGATCAATTGTAGCTAATTATATTTATGCCATTGAGATAAGAGAGTATGATGCAGGACAGTGTTATACACAATAATAAAGAATTACATGTATGTATTAACGTACATGTTAGTTAATCTGCGATAGTTTGGTATACAGATGTAAGATGTGTTAAATACGTGTTAAATCTGACATCTTTCTTTACAAATACAACGTGATCATAGACAAACAAGCTTGGATGAAGACCTCAGAGCTATAATATTTATTATATGATATAACAGATTGTATGTTGTTATAAAATAACTATTAGTCTGACATGCATACCAAAAGAGTGTCCAAGATTACCTGAATAAAAGACAGGGGAAAAACTGAAACAACATTGCCATCTAGTGCCAATAAATATATAACATCAAAAATATATTGTAAGGCAATAGCCGTACAGCTTCCCTCAAGGATGTCAAAAGAAAGGAAAAATACCACAAAATGTTGACCTTCCTCTGCATATTGAGTAGCCTAGTATAATATACACCAGGTGCATTGATTTATTTTTTCTTCAGGAATCAGACTTGCAGGAACCGTCCTTTTCGCTTTCTTTCTTCCTAAAAACTTGCCTGCAGACCTGTCCTTCACAAAACAGCTCCTTCAGAGTCAGAGAGAGAGAGATACAATTTTATTCAACACTTTGATTAAGATCGATTTAAGATGTTTCGTATATTTAGCCCAAACTACCACTAGCTTAATGTCTTTTTTGTATAGCCTACCAACTGAAGCTTGCCATCTTCGATCCAGTGAGCCCATCCACGGTTCTGCTTCTGTCCAATCTGCTCACACACCAGCTTCTCCCCCTCCCACCTCACCAAAGACTGTAGGGACCGAAAGGATGAGAGAGGACCAATCCGATCCACACGCCCAACTGAAGACCGTGCAGTCGGTTGCAATGAAAAGCCGACACATTAAGTCAACCAAATGCAACAATAGTGAACGCTCCTTCGACCACTATTCTATATCCCCAGAATCTCAACAACAGACATGTCATTGGTCACGTCATATACCTTAAGACGCTGGTTATCAAGTCCTTTGGTGACCTCGTCAAACTGGTGTCCCACGGTGAAAGAGCAGGTGTAGTTCCTCAAGGCGCTCAGGGTCTTGATGCAGCACACACCCCCCTTCTCCTCGATCACCTTCTTCTGCTTCAGCTTGACGGCGGCCTTCCTCAGCGTGGTGCTGACGCCTGGGTTGGGACACGGGCAAACGTCTTCATTCCAAGGCTATGACTGCAGAGCCTCAAGGAAGTGAACAGCCAGCACCGAGGACAATGCAACCACCACTACTTGAGTGCATGACAGATATATAACCTTTGGGGTAAAGGGTAAAGTGCATTGTGTTGTGTAAGAGTATACCTGCTATAGGACTATATATAGAGCGCCATGCCTTGTCTGTCATTTAAATCCAGAGATCATTTGCTTTCATGTCATCCGACACTACATCTTGGTATGTTTATCTTAACTTAGAAATCAGATATAATAAGAAGATAATAAAATACAATACAGATATCAGTGGAATATCAGCAATATGTGATCTATGCAGCGATAAAATAAAGCAAATAGAAATAAGAAGTGTTATAATGCCCCTTCTCAACAGGTCTTCCTCAGTCTACTGTTTAAATGTGTCTCTTGGAGATAGGGGTTAACATTTAAATCTCATTTTAATATGTGCATGTGACTCTTTAAAACTGTAATCGTGGATTCAAGACCACGGTCAAAAGGATCCAAATTCAACCGCCAAGCACTCACCCAGAGCGACCATGTATCCGTCAAAGTTGACGTTGCTGACCATGTCCCAGGTGCCACAGAGCCCGGCCGCCATGTTGGATCAGGACAGAAGCTCCAAGCTGCTGGAGGTGGTTTGGGAAAGTCGACACAGACGGGCTGACCGACACCTGTAAGGAGGCAGAGAGAATGTGTTCAGTGTAGAGAACGAAGGCTTGTGGAGTCGCGTTGGGTGGGTTGACTTGGGTTGGTTCTTCGGTTGGTTGGTCATCCAGACGTGTCAGACAGGTCCCTCTGAACGCTGCATGCAACCAGACAACAGGTGGAATTAGAAGAAATCATGCTGGAACAAAGTCAACAGCTGGTGTGAGCCAACCACATTTCAATCAGAAACAGACCAGACAGGCTCATTCATTGTCAGGGTGACAAGACCGTGCAGGCAGAGAACCACTCCCACCGCCACCCTGGAGAGGGCGAGGCCTGGTTGGGCATCAGTCCATCAAGAACCGTCACAGTGATCAAATCAACAGGTTTGCTCTTTTATGATGAAGGATCAATTCATAATTCTACTAAAATAAAGGTTATTTTGATATTGTGATGGTTTTTTTGCTGGTTTTTCAAGGTCTTAGTTAAATGTATCCAAGTTAAATTGTCCAGGATCATATCTCATGGCATCAGTTATTGAAGTGTCTATCGCTATCAGGTCATGAGCCTGAGAGATGTCTGAGAGGTGAAGCCTTCAGTTTCAAATCAACCCAACCATAACATGTTGAAGAAAAACACAATAGCTGTGATTGTGGCACTTTATTCCAGACCAGATAGGAAACTGCAATGGGACGTAAAAATGTTATAAAAAGCACCGATATGCAAAGAGAGTGCAGTACATTCCATTCAAATTCATCAGAGCCTTCCTGTGCCTACATGTATATAAATAAGTTGTGCATTTAAAAAAACTTGGTAACCTATAGTTTAAAAAAGGACAAGTTATCCAAATCTTTTGTTTTGACAAGCATGTTCTTATTACTCTCCTTCTAAAATTCACAGCAACCTACATCCACAATTATTAGGGCTTCACCCCCACATTAAGAACATCTTATTAAAAAACTCGCACCTTGGATGATAAACACTTTCAGAAACACAACCGAACCGGACTCAATGCTCTCCTGATCGTTTCTCAGGCGTCCATGTTTGTCCATTTGCAAGAACACACGGCCCTCATCCGGGTCTTCTGCTGGGGCCCTCAGCTGGGGCCTCAGCAGGGGCCTTCAGCTGGGGCCCTCAGCTGGGGCCCTCAGCTGGGGCCCTCAGCTGGGGCCCTCAGCTGGGGCCTTCAGCTGGGGCCCTCAGCTGGGGCCCTCAGCTGGGGCCTTCAGCTGGGGCCCTCAGCTAGGCCTCCCAGCAGAGGGGCCTCAGCTGGGGCCGGCGTCCGTGTACCTGGCCAGAGGGGCCAGCACCACGTCGGCGTTCTTCTGCTCGCTCTGGGCGCTGTACAGCCGCTCCTCCTTCACGTACGTCACCACGGCGTCGGGCAGCAGGTAGCGCACGCTGCGGCCGCGTCGCAGCGAGCGCCGCACGTGAGTGGCCGAGATCTCGTTGGTCACCCACTCGCGCACCAGGTGGATGCTGCGGCGGTGGCGCCACAGCACGTCCGACTGGTGGACGAACTTCTCGGGGTCGCTGCCGCCGCGCGTGATGCACACCACGCCGTGGCCCACCAGCTCCTCCACGTCCTCCGGCTTCCAGAGTTTGGGGACGTCGAAGGACTCCAGCACGTCCGCCCCGCACAGCAGGAAGAGCTGGGGGGGCTGGGCTGGACGGGAGAGAGAGAGAGAGAGAGAGAGAGAGAGAGAGAGAGAGAGAGAGAGAGAGAGAGAGAGAGAGAGAGAGAGAACGAGAGAACGAGAGAACGAGAGAACGAGAGAACGAGAGAACGAGAGAGAGAGAGAGAGAGAGAGAGAGAGAGAGAGAGAGACAGAGACAGACAGAGACAGAGACAGACAGAGACAGACAGAGAGACAGAGAGAGAGACAGAGAACGAGAGAGAGAGAGAACGAGAGAGAGAGAGAACGAGAGAGAGAGACAGAGAGACAGAGAGACAGAGAGACAGAGAGACAGAGAGAGAGAGATTCTTACGAACAAAATCATAATAACCACAATAGGTATCCACAGATACGCTGTGAATACCTAATAATACAATAGCAGCAATAATCAGTCAGCTATTCAACAATTGTCTTCCTTGCTATAGGCCTACTGGAGTCATGTCAGTTTCATGTCCAGGCACCTTGTGTTAAAGTCCTGTAGCTCCCTGATCCTCAAACCCTTTCACCTGATGCCCGCTGTTCCTACATCAGAGACACTCAGGTGTCTGTTGTAATACGGGCGTGACGAGGAACACTAATCCCAACACAATGAGGGATCAACAAGACCCAACACGTCACATGGTTTCACGTCATGCTTCAGCCGGAGAGCAGGTCACCGGGGACGACGACACACACAACATATGTTGGCGTTATGTCGTTCACTTGAGGTTCCCTGGGAGACAACGAGACAGCACTGGCTGTTTCCCCATCCTGGCCTTCACGCCAACGTTCTTTGACATTGTCTTTTTTTAAAGACCAATATGACATTATAAAATAATATCAGAAAACTTTCTGAACTCACCAATATTTTCTCCCCATAAATGTACAATTTTGTTTGACCAGATTTTGGTTAAACTTTTAAAGGGTTCACTAGTCTATGACGATGACCGCCGTGCGTTCCCGTTTGCCCTTTGTTAACTGTGGGTCATGTGGTCACTCAGGGAACCTGCGTGCCTTCAGCACCGAACGACCGGTAGCCGTTAGCCTTTAGCTGTGGTGGGCCCCTGACCGAGCCCCGGGTCTTTGTGCGTTGGCTTCCCTCACCCTCGTTGATCGAGGGGTGCTCCTCCTCCATGCGCCTCTTCTTCCCGTAGGACACTGTGTCGTCCTCGCCCTGGTCCCGCTGGGCGGCCTTCAGCTCCTCGTAGTGATGCCTGGGGCCACAGCAGAGAACCACTCAGAGCGGAGCTCAACAAAGTCTTCTGCACACAGAATACTTTGACATAGTTGGACCATATTTCTCCGCTTCACTTGACACCAGACAATATCAGCCATAATCTAGTTAATTGAAAATATATAGGCTATGTAACTAGTAGACCTATCTATGAATCTGTAGTAACCTTAAGTATACAGTTAGAAGGGCGTTAGAAGAAAATCTGCAGAGATAGAGTGTGACAGTAAGCATTGTAAATAACAAGATGTGAAGCATGTTAAATATACTTGATTATTTACTGAGACTGGAGCTATTCTCCTCACCTAACTACTTTGGCCGTCTCCACCCAGTCGGGCTGTAAACTCTCCCAGGTATCGACCTCGATCCAGTCTGAGGTTTCCGTAGCAAGTCTTGCCATCTCCACACGATGGCGAGCCTCGATCAACCCTTTCTTCCTGTAGCCGTCACCTACAGGGGAAATGATTCCTCTCACCACACGGTATTTTTCTGAAAAGTGAATTGAGTTAGTTGGTGACACAGGGAATAGAGGTAGGGGCGGGGCCAAACTATGGGACACCTGCTCAGGGGCGGAGCACCAAATTATGGGCCCTATGAGAAGTCCTGATGCGTCATGACGTCTGGGGCTAGCTAGCCTATATGCCATTGGTTATTATCTATCCTGAGCCTAATAGCTTAGTATTAATAATAGCTTGCTCCAAATCAGTAGCCTGCTGTTGCAATATTAGCCTACCATACACTGTATTTAACCTTAATAACAAAGGCCTTATCATTTGAAAGTGTAGCCTATTGTTTGCTCTTGCTTGGGTTGTCTGTTTGTTTTAGCAACGATAACGGAGGTAGTTAAGAACGGGGTTTCATCTTACGAACCTGACTTCCTTCATTTTGTCTCCTCTTCACCTTTCTCTTCTGAGAGCCAGACTTCAATTTATTTAACTGTGGCTTACTGGCTTTGACATATTGCCGCAACTCCATCTATGAAAAGTCTAAGCAAGTGAAACGCAGTGAAATCAGCTGTGTGGACTGAACCATTTTTTCACTTTTTGAAAGGGGTGTAGTCACAACAGTCTTTAAATTTAACAATAATATACCAATTTATTAAACTAATACTCTAAGTTTGCGTTTAGATCTATATTCATCATGACATTTTGTTATTCAACTATTTGAACAACAATCAAAAAATACACCTGCTGGAAATAGGTTGGACTCGAGATGAAGGGTTACGATTAAAAACGAAGTTCAGTTTGTACCTGTGTCTTGTAGATGATCCCGGGCCAGCTCGAACATGCGGAGGTGCATGTTGGTGATGGGGTTGAAGGATCCGCAGGCGATCAGGACCACTTCCATCTCATACTCCAGTGAACTTTGACTACAACATGCAGAGGCGAACACAGAGCTGTAGATACAATCGCGTTCCTCGGGGACGAAGCATCTGCGTCCCCTTTTACTAAGGGGACGTTTGAGAAAGGCTCGTTTATAAAGGAAAACTGGAGCAAATGCAGGCGTTAATCCAAACCCATCCCACGATACATTCATCAGGTCACATTGACATTACATTGACAAGACATTGACATAATATTGACTAATAAATCCCACCGTCGTTTGAACATACAGTGAAACACAAGTTCGACAGTAATAAAAGTTTGACCTTTTCTCCACTTACGTCAGGTGATTGGTGTAAGGTTTGAGGTTATGCTTCAAACCACACTAAAGCACATTAAATGGATGGAGGATCTGGGGTTTCGTTTTGTCTCCCGAAATGTACTTCCTCCAGGCACTGTCGAGGGGCGGGAGATTATGATATTGAAGGAATCTGATTGGTCGAAAGACCAGGATGTGGAAAGCCGCACCCACAGCTGTCGAGGTGCATTCAGGAACACTACCGTCGGATCAGCTTACAAGTTGTGGCGTTTCGTCAGAAGGTTTGCAATATTTATATTTTTATGTCTGTTTTAATTGTGGTATGAACAGCATTTATCCATTACGATATCTGCCGGCATAGCTTTTGATTCAAGCCACTTAAAGAAGCGTTCTGGGATCCTCCTGTTGACAAAGAGCAGGTCAGATGATGTGTTGATGTGTTGTTGATGGTGGTTAGCCTGCTAGCTCAAGGCTGTGTTTTATATTAGATCATTAGATAAAAGGATCCTGATTATCCCGTTTATGGGGTTTCCACTAACCCTCGGAGGTTAATGTTAGGTTTAGGGGTAGCTGTCCGTCTAGAACTGTCTAGACGGGCTGTGCATGTTGGGTTAGTCAGTCGCCAGTCGGAATAATGTCAGTAGTGAATAATGTGTCGCTTAACAATTCGTTGACATTATTATTTTCCCGTTTGTCCAGACCTGTCCTCCAGACAACATCATGGCTTCACGGGGGAAATCTGAAACTGGAAAACTGAGGCAGAACATGGAAGAGCAGCTGGACAGACTGATGCAACAACTGCAGGACCTGGAGGAATGCAGGTGCTCGTTAAATAGCTTTCATCAGATCCCAGTCTCCGTTGTAGTGGGGTTTAGAGATGATTCATTAGTCAACAGTCCTCTCCCTTGTCATCCAATAACCACAACGGTCCTATGTGGTGTTGGTCTGACAGAGAGGACCTGGAGGAGGAGGAGTACGAGGAGACCAAGAAGGAGACGCTGGAGCAGTTGAGCGAATTCAACGACTCCTTGAAGAAGATCATGACCGGGGACATGACCCTGGTGGACGACCTCAGCGGCATGCAGCTGGTAGGAGCAGCCCTAGGCCCCTTCACATGGTGTAGCACCGATACGTTGTGAAGGTCTCTAATGCACAGACCACGGGCCCTCCATCTTCTAACAGGCGATCCAGGCGGCCATCAGTCAGGCCTTTAAAACCCCAGAGGTCATCCGAATGTTCGCCAAGAAGCAGCCGGGCCAGCTCCGGACGCGACTAGCAGAGGTTTGTTTCCTCTTTCCGGTCTTTTACCTTGTTTGTTTAATACTGATATATGTATTGATAGGTTGTATCTCTTCTCTTCTATCATGTTAACTGATCAATAAGAAAAGTCTAGATGGAGCTAGACCATCCAATGTCTCTATGCAGGTTCTGTGATGGTGGTGTGATTGCGTGTGTTTGCCTAATGGCGTCCTCATTGTTGCCCAGATGGACCGAGATGTGATGGTGGGCAAGCTGTCGAGGGACGTGTATGTGCAGCAGAAAGTGGAGATCCTCACTGCCTTGAGAAAACTGGGCGAGAAGGTCTGGCTGCTCTATGAGTTCCTCTGGCTGCTCTAACAGGGACTTGGTGATGATTTAGTGACTGATGGTTGTGACTCATGAACTATTCCAGCTCCATTTGTTTATAGATTGATAGGTGTGTGTGTGTGTGTGTGTGTGTGTGTGTGTGTGTGTGTGTGTGTGTGTGTGTGTGTGTGTGTGTGTGTGTGTGTGTGTGTGTGTGTGTGTGTGTGTGTGTGTGTGTGTGTGTGGTATTTGGTGGATAATTTATTCCAAAAGCATCTTATGATACCGTGAGTACACCCATTCTTAGCATGGCTGGCCCCAGGGGGAATTTAACCCTGGCAGCATTAATGCGATGCTCTACCAATTGAGCTGGACAGTATCACAGTTTGAGTCTCAATAGAGACTATAGTCATAATAATACAGACATTAAATGCAGGGGTATTGTTTGTGTTGATTTTGTTTGTTGTGTACGTTTATTTTGCAGCTCACTTCCGAGGATGAGAGCTTTCTAACGGAGAACGCCACAGCGAGCCTGAGCCAGTTTGAGCGAGTCACTGCAGATCTGGGTGAGCATCATAGGGTTAACCTTCATATACATAATGGCTTCATGATCAACAACCCCTGCTCTCCTGAAAGATGCATTTTATTTACCTTTTTCTATTTCAGGGTCCGAAGATAAGATTATGGCTCTGGCTAGCTGTGGTGTGAAGACCAAGACGTGAGAACACATAACTACCAACACAAACCCTTTCTTTGCTTCCATTGACGGAGAAAAGGGCCAGATGAGTATTTTATAGCACTGAGGTTTTATTCGTCCATCATGCTTTCTAACAGTATCCGTCGCAAACCGTTCCTGGTCTCATTAGTGGAGATGATTGTAACGTCGCTGGACACATATTTGGAAGATGGAGGATTTGTTTAGCATATTTTGTCTGTACTTTTATTTCCTGCCAGATTGTCTGTCTTTTTATATTGAAGGTGGTTTAATAAGTTGTACAAAGGAACCACTATTATGATCCATCCTTCTCCATGTGAGTTCAATCATACATTGATGGTGGGGTTTCATTTAACCCTTGTATTTTAAACTGCTTGGCTTTTATTTTTATTATTTTATTTTGGTGTTAAACGATTTTATCCGAACCTAATTTTAATATTGACTTTTAATCGATAACGGATTGGATACTGCTTGGTACATACCGCTTGGTACATATCACTTAACCATTTATTTAATCATTATTTAATGTTTTATTTTGCATTATATTTTAGAAACAACCAGGCCGATGCAGTTATACAGGCCGATGCAGATGCCAATATTTTGTGCCAATATTCTATATTTTTGAATGTGATCCTTTTCATGGAATGAAATTCTGATCAACATTAAAAGAATACATTGCTGCCCGTAAATTACATTTTTCTAAACAAAACTAAATGATATAGGAGGCCAGCATGCCCTTTCTGCATTGTGGAGGTGAAATGTTTAAATTTCCTATATGGAATCAACCCATCGCTCATGTTTCGAGGTCAGTGCCATCGACCTCTTAATGTCCTGTTCTTGGCAAAGGGCCAATATCTATGAATAATATGAATGTCTAAAGACAATAAAGAATTAATAAACCTGTGAAGAGAAGTAACACCTTTGATAGACGCTGGACCTTCTCAATAGTTAAGTTAATGTTCTGAATACTATTCAGTCACTTAACAGATGATTTTATCCCCAGCAGCAAACAATGTGAATACAGTTCAGTCACTCAACAAAGAGAACCACTTTGGCAAAGTCAGACACCCTTAGCACTATCCGGCTATTAATTTTAACTGCATTTGTGGTTTGATTATACATTAGTCACGGTTGATTTTGATACTCAGTAGCGTATATATTTACTATTCTTACTTTGGTCCTCTCTAGCCGCTCAGTTTCTACCGTTAATGATTTTGCCACCGAGGGGCAGTAGTGAGCTGATTATAAATATATTGTTGCCTTACCAACACCAGCCCCTAGGACCAAGATGGATTGGACCCTGTTCAGTTGTTTGTTTCAGAAAAATGATCATGTGAACGTTTTACTTACGTTTTTACTTACTTACGTTTCTACTTTAACTTTGATTGTTCTCAGCCTCCTTGGTCACTTTGGTGGGAAGCGTCTGCTGAATCTGAAAACAGAGGCAACAGGCCCACCAAATAACACAAATAAGTCGACAACGCGTTTGTGTCCCATCTCATCGTCCTTTATTTAGTTTATGAGCGAGCATCAACTTTACTACAACTTTCCTTCCAATTGGTAGAAAAGTGAGAGCAGCCCCAACCAGCAGAGAGGAAGCGACGATCGGACCACTTCTGAAGAGGCTGACACCCTCCATTTAGAGCCAGGTTTGAACAGAACAACCCCCCCCCCCCCCCCCCTTCCCCAAATAAAATCTTTTGAGTGGAGTGAACGTGTGAAACATTTTGGAGAATCAGTAGTATACAATGGCTGCCTCTTGCTCTGACCCTTTAACTCCAGGTGAAATATACACAATGTGCTCATGCAAATCAAAACACCCCCGATCCTCAGAGTGACTGTCCGGCTGCGTTCGGTTTAGTAGGCAGTGAAGTTCAGTTTCAATGAGAAGAAGTAGGCCTATACAAAATATTAAGGAGCTGATTAGAATGGATTTAGACCAGAGAAATGTGAGATGCAAAAGTTATTGGGAGTAAACTATAAGCATCACATAAAGTGTATGCAGCGTGAGTTGATAATGCTCCTTTTGACAAACGGTAGATGAGATGTCTCAAGTGTTTGACAAAATGACATTGTGAGCATTTTTGGAGGGAACAGATTTATATACTCAGATTCTTGTGAATTCCATGCTGCCCCCAAAACTTGTCAGCAATCAGGCAATATTACAATGTTAAATAATTACCTTCCACTATACACAAATAGGTCAACTTTATACCCACTTAACTCTGCCTAAAGCAATTCAATAATGTACATATTTTTAAGAGGTGGATTCCGTCAATATGATTCAGAACAATAGCTATAGAATAGACAATATGGATCTAATTTCTCTACACATCCAACATGGACACATGACGCCTATGTAAAACCTTTTCACTTTTAATAAAACTAGCGGTGCACTATCATACCAACGTAAAGTAAAAACAACAAAAACAAAATTACATCCCCCAGCTCTGTAACAAATCTAGCGTTAAATAATTACAAAAAGAAAAAAGGAGAGAACGAAATACAAATTAGGAACCAACTTTGCCACGATTACATGAGCGCGGATGTTAGGTTAGTCGTGTTAATTGGTCTGTTAATGTGTTTAAAAGGCACTCCCAATCGTCCCGCTGGAACCTGGCACCTTTCTGAGGGCCCCATTGCTGATTAAGAGGAGGCTGTTCATCACATTTCACCGCAAAAACATTAAATATGTGTTTAAATCACATAACTGGCCTCTCGAAATTCTTCAAGAACGAAAAAAGCATGTGTTTTTGTTTGTTATAAAGATCACCATTTTATGTGGAATAGATTTGCATGCAAAGCATGTGATCCTCCGTGCTGACGTTCATGATATTACAGACCGTAGTACCGGTTTACGTTACGTTCCAGGCCAACATCGACCGTGCAGAAAACTATAAAGGGAATCATGACGATGAAACCTGTTCAATGAAAGAGGCGCCAGATAGAAATGTGATGAACAACAGCCATGTCAGAGCTGGAGAGATTGAACATTATTTGTATAATTGTCACACTCAAAGCAGAAGGAAAATAGGTTTACCAAATGTAAACAAATACCTTAGAACAACCCTACAGTACAGTTCTGTTGTCCAATAAAATCTAGTGATCTACGGCAAAAAAAGGTTTGACTGCAGTGTCAGTAAAAAAATAAGAGACAAAAATGATGTGATTCCAAGGCGTTGGCCCATCATAACATGTGCACGCCTTCCTCATCATGTTGAATTTCGAAACAAACCAGTTTTAAGAGTTAAAGAGAGGAGACTAACTCGAGGTTAAACAGCTGTGCCATTAAAACAACCCGCCACTGCATGTATTTATAATCCTCTTTAGCGATGACGCAGTCAGAGAAATGCTCGTGCATCCTCTCTGCCCTCGACAGAACCACCGCCACCTGAGGCTGGTCGATGCGCACGCACCCGCTTTATCGGTGGGACCGGAGCACGTTTAGAACGCACCCTCGGAGCGCTGCTACACCTGCTCACAACAATGGGTTCCGTCTCTCGCTCGGATAAGCCGGGATGAAAGAGAGATTGTTCCATTTTTATGGCCGCCAAATCTACCGGGGAATGAAATACACCGCTGCCATGACAACGGCCCTGCCACCTGTGCAAGCGAAGCGCGTGTGAAGCGACACGAAAAGCAAAACGCAAAACATTACCGTCTACGTGAGAGAAAAGCCAAGAATGGTTGCGAAAGGGATTACGTATGTATATATATATATATATATATGTATATCTAGATCTAGATAAACATATATAGATATAGTTATTTATATATTGGAGAATGAAGGATGGACACCTTTTCTATGGAAACCACTGGTTTCAGACCTGGGTTCCGCATTCTTTTTGTTCGCGCGTGATAGAAGGAGCTTTGAAGGTCTGCGACATGCTACAGCACGTGACACAAATATCTACATTACATACTGCGCCATTTTAGATATTGGACCCTATGCTTTAGGCCGCCACTAACACATCAACTAATTGCATGGTTTATTCATATTTACAAAACCTTTAAAAAGCAACTTATTTCTCTACACATATGACTTCTGAAATATTCTCATGCACTATAAAGGAAAGGAAAAGACAACAGAAAATCATGGGCTATTTGTTCAAAGCATCATCCTGTATCACTCTCTGGACCACAAGTCCCAGCAACACAATGTCAAAGCTGTTCATTTTAACCCCAAGAAGAAATTCTGAAAACTGATGCTTAAGGAATATACAATAAAAAAAAGAAGCATTCTCCATTTGCCTAATCTCTGAGAATATGTAAAAGTGAATGTCCAGATCCCTCACATATTACAGACCAAGCGTACCTATACAGGCCAAGTTCTCCCGGAATTAAAACACAATAAATAAAGAAATAAAATAAAACAAAAAATCAGCAATCGGGTGTTTTCTATACTACCAAACTCCACCACTAGGGTAAGGGACAGGAAACTGTTGACCATATATAGCCTGACGGGACCTTTTGTTTTGTTTAGCTTTTTTACATCATGGCTCTGTGGAAAGGAATTGGTAACTGAGAGGGAGAGAGAGAGAGAGTGTGTGTGTTCCTGTGTGCATGGGTGTGAGTGCAAAGGGGGTAGGTGTGCAGGGTGCAACGTGTGTGTGTGTGTGTGTGTGTGTGTGTGTGTGCGTGTGTGTGTGCATGTGTTGAGGGGTGTTGTGTGTTTTGATCGGTGTGTGCGTACGTGTGCGTGTGTGTCTAGTAGGTGAGGGTGGAGTCGTCCCACTCCAGCTGCTGCTGTCTGCTGGCCCCCTGCTGGCCTTCCTCCTCCGCTCCCTCCTCCTCCTCGCTGCTCTCGGACTCGGCGCTGGTGATGTCATCCTCCTCCTCTCCGTCCTCGCTCTCCTCCTCCTCCTCCTCTTCCTCGTCATCCTCGCTGCTGTGCTGGTCCTCGTAGGTCTGGGGGGGGGGGGGGGTGGGGGTTAGTGAGGACCGGACCCTGATGAGGGGATGAAGAGGCTCCAGGGTCTCCATGACGGGTCTGTCCATGTTTGTCCGTGTGTGTGTGCTTGTTTGTTTGTTTGTTTGTGTGTGCGTGTCTGTGTGTGCGTGCGTGTGTGTGTGTGTCTGTGTGTGTGTGCGCGTGCGTGCGTGCGTGTATGTGTGCATGTCTGTGTGTGTGTGTCTGTGTGTGTGTCTGTGTGCGTGTGTGTCTGTGTCTGTGTCCGTGTGTGTGTGAGTGTGTCTGTGTCCGTGTGTGTGTGTGTGAGTGTCTGTGTGTCTGTGTCTGTGTGTGTGCGTGAGTGTGTCTGCGTGTGTCTGCGTGCGTGCGCCCCCTACCTCCATGGGGTTGACGGTGATGGTGAGTGCCGAGTCGTCCCAGTCCATCTCGTTCTCCTTGCCGGCCTCCTGGTCGCGGGCGGCTCCCTGGTGGGTCGCCCGCACGCGGAACACGCCCAGGACGATCATGAACACCAGGAAGCTCACGCACACCACGATGACCACGGTGGCAGCACTGGGCACCACTGGGGGGGGCACGCACGCACACACACACACACAAACAAGCGGGCACACAACAGAAACACACAGAAACACACACACAACAGAAACACACACACACACATACACAAACAGAACACACACAGACACAAATACACACACACAGATCCCAGACAGACAGACACACAGACACACAGATCCCAGACACAGACAGACACACAGACAGACACACAGACAGAGAGAGCATACACACAAGGAAACAATGATTAAACTACTGCAAGCCAGACTAAAACAAAGCCAAGACAACTTGTTTCTCAGGCATTGGGGACGATGGAGGCTGGTTTTAGCTTGTAGTTGGCCCAGTTGTGTCATCGAATGAAACACTTTATGAATCTATTGGAGCACAAACACACACATGCTCTCTCCATCAGAGACCGCTGACTTTTAACTGACAAGCTGTCTAGCCTCTGATCTGTTTGTGTGTACCATGCTGTCTCTAGTGGTAGATTAGAGAGGCCAGGGGTCCAGCTGTCACACACACACACACACACACACACACACACACACACACACACACACACACACACACACACACACACACACACACACACACACACACACACACACACACACACAACACACACACACACACACACACACACACACAACTAACTATGCTGTAATCCCTAAACTCTGGCTTTCAACAGTAAAAAAGAAACATGGAAAGCCAACAGTGTCTGATGTGATGCCTGCTTCTGCTTCACTGACGTTAATCCTGGGATCCACACGCTAAATGCAAATTGATTCTGTTTCCAGAGATGGGGACAATGGAGCAGATTTGTTTTGATGTACTCTGAGGAACTCAAACCTGTCTTCCCAGCAGTGACTGGGAAGCCATCAAGGTTGGCTACCACTGGGCTTTTGTTGAACACACAAGTCTGATTCAATCTCTAACCCAATTTGAATTTAAAGTGGTGTGAAAATGGTTCCACTGCTCTCGTCACCATAACAACGATGCTTCAAAAGTCTAAATATGATCCTTCACATCCACAAATAAAGTCAGGCTGCAGCACACACTGTTTGAAGGGCAAATTATTCTGTTTTCTTGTCAACTCTTTGAGGCATCACTTCTTCTTTTCATTCAGCCATAAACAATAACAATATAATATTTTTCAATTGATCTGTTTAGCGACTTCTCATCATTCCAAAAGCACTTTACCAAAAAGTATTGAAATCCTTTTTTCGACGCTGTGGAACTCTTCCCATCAGATGAGCTCCACAGCGTCGGAGAGACGGACCGACTAGCCTCTAACTGTCGTCCCCGTGGGCGAGGCGGGACGCCCCGAGCCTGTGGTGGCCGAGGTCGGCCCAGAAGCCTCCACAGACATGTCTGCTCCAGGAGGAGACTCCGGCCCGTTAAAGGTCGTACCAGCGCTGTGCCCCGAGTGCCTGTGCCCCGAGGTCGTACCCAAAAACAAACGGTACTACCAACCACTGAAACCAAAACGTATGGTATTCAAACCAATCACGAGGAGGGGTGGGGGGTTGTGGGGTTTAGCGCTGCGTTCATGATATATTTTACTGGATGCACAAAACACGGAAGGGAGGGGCGGAGGCCTGGTGGGGGGGGGGGTACCTGAGGCCTGGTGGGGGGGGGGGGGTACCTGAGGCCTGGTGGGGGGGGGGGGTACCTGAGGCCTGTGGGGGGGGGGGTACCTGAGGCCTGGTGGGGGGGGGGGGGGGTACCGGAGGCCTGGTGGGGGGGGGGGGGTACCGGAGGCCTGGTGGGGGGGGGGGGGTACCTGAGGCCTGGTGGGGGGGGGGGGGTACCTGAGGCCTGGTGGGGGGGGGGGGGTACCTGAGGCCTGGTGGGGGGGGGGGGTACCTGAGGCCTGGTGGGGGGGGGTACCGGAGGCCTGGTGGGGGGGGGGGGGGGGGGGGGGGTACCTGAGGCCTGGTGGGGGGGGGGGGTACCGGAGGCCTGGTGGGGGGGGGGGGGTACCTGAGGCCTGGTGGGGGGGGGGGGTACCTGAGGCCTGGTGGGGGTTGACCAGGTTGTGTCCGGACAGGTCCACGGAGGCGTGGTGCACGGGGTTGATGAAGTTGGGCTGGACCATGGCGTCGTTGGCGTGCTCCATGGGGTTCACCGTGTGGATCACGTTCACCTGGACACGCACACACACACACAAACACACGCACACGCACACAGACACAGACACACGCACACACACACACACACTTAAAACCATTTCTGTGGGTAACTGTGGATAAGTCATCTTAAGTATCACCAAGACTGTAGTCCTTTTAGTCCACAATAGAATCAGCATTAAAACGCTAAACGCGTCTGATCCACACTCATTATTCCTGAACACTTGTCTCTAGATCTCAGTCTATATGTAAGTGAGACCACCTCCTTGGTGATTGGCCCGCTGTGACCCCGCCCCTATAAGGAGGTGGGGCGGGGTTCTGCTGCCCGGCCGTACCTCGACCTTGAAGTCGTTGCTGATGTAGCGGCCGTTGAGCTCGGAGCACACCAGCTTGAACTTCCTGTCGAACAGCGCCTCAGTGTGCCAGTTCTTGTAGCGGATGAGGTGGAGCACCGTCTCGTACTGCGCCATGGTGCTGACCCCTGGACGGGAGGAAGGGGTCAGGCTACAGGCTACAGGCTGTAGGCTACAGACTACAGGCTACAGGCTACAAGCTACAGGCTACAGGCTACAGGCTACAGGCTGCACGCTACAGGCTACAGGCTACAGGCTACAAAATACAGGCTACAGGCTACAGGCTACAGGCTACAAGCTACAGGCTACAGGCTACAGGCTACAAGCTACAGGCTACAGGCTACAGGCTACAAAATACAGGCTACAGGCTACAGGCTACAGGCTGCACGCTACAGGCTACAGGCTACAGGCTGCAGGCTGCAGGCTACACGCTACAGGCTACAGGCTACAGGCTACAGGCTGCACGCTACAGGCTGCACGCTACAGGCTACAGGCTACAGGCTACACGCTACACGGTACAGGCTAAAGGCTACAGGCTACACGCTACAGG
>NC_082382.1:25703993-25706493 GCF_031168955.1 Gadus macrocephalus
GTGACCTGAGGCCGGGGGTTGGAGAGGCTGGGTTAGTGATCTGAGGCCGGGGCTTAGAGAGGCTGGGTTAGTGTTCTGAGGCCGGGGCTTGGAGAGGCTGGGTTAGTGACCTGAGGCCGGGGCTTAGAGAGGCTGGGTTAGTGACCTGAGGCCGGGGCTTAGAGAGGCTGGGTTAGTGATCTGAGGCCGGGGCTTAGAGAGGCTGGGTTAGTGATCTGAGGCCGGGGCTTAGAGAGGAAGGGTTAGTGATCTGAGGCCGGGGCTTAGAGAGGCTGGGTTAGTGATCTGAGGCCGGGGCTTAGAGAGGCTGGGTTAGTGACCTGAGGCCGGGGCTTAGAGAGGCTGGGTTAGTGTTCTGAGGCCGGGGCTTAGAGAGGCTGGGTTAGTGATCTGAGGCCGGGGCTTAGAGAGGCTGGGTTAGTGACCTGAGGCCGGGGCTTAGAGAGGCTGGGTTAGTGACCTGAGGCCGGGGCTTAGAGAGGCTGGGTTAGTGACCTGAGGCCGGGGGTTGGAGAGGCTGGGTTAGTGTTCTGAGGCCGGGGCTTAGAGAGGCTGGGTTAGTGACCTGAGGCCGGGGCTTAGAGAGGCTGGGTTAGTGTTCTGAGGCCGGGGGTTGGAGAGGCTGGGTTAGTGTTCTGAGGCGGGGGTTGGAGAGGCTGGGTTAGTGATCTGAGGCCGGGGGTTGGAGAGGCTGGGTTAGTGATCTGAGGCCGGGGCTTAGAGAGGCTGGGTAAGTGTTCTGAGGCCGGGGGTTGGAGAGGCTGGGTTAGTGACCTGAGGCCGGGGCTTAGAGAGGCTGGGTTAGTGTTCTGAGGCCGGGGGTTGGAGAGGCTGGGTTAGTGACCTGAGGCCGGGGCTTAGAGAGGCTGGGTTAGTGATCTGAGGCCGGGGGTTGGAGAGGCTGGGTTAGTGTTCTGAGGCCGGGGGTTGGAGAGGCTGGGTTAGTGATCTGAGGCCGGGGGTTGGAGAGGCTGGGTTAGTGACCTGAGGCCGGGGGTTGGAGAGGCTGGGTTAGTGATCTGAGGCCGGGGGTTGGAGAGGCTGGGTTAGTGATCTGAGGCCGGGGGTTGGAGAGGCTGGGTTAGTGACCTGAGGCCGGGGCTTAGAGAGGCTGGGTTAGTGATCTGAGGCCGGGGGTTGGAGAGGCTGGGTTAGTGTTCTGAGGCCGGGGGTTGGAGAGGCTGGGTTAGTGATCTGAGGCCGGGGGTTGGAGAGGCTGGGTTAGTGACCTGAGGCCGGGGGTTGGAGAGGCTGGGTTAGTGATCTGAGGCCGGGGGTTGGAGAGGCTGGGTTAGTGATCTGAGGCCGGGGGTTGGAGAGGCTGGGTTAGTGATCTGAGGCCGGGGGTTGGAGAGGCTGGGTTAGTGATCTGAGGCCGGGGGTTGGAGAGGCTGGGTTAGTGATCTGAGGCCGGGGGTTGGAGAGGCTGGGTTAGTGATCTGAGGCCGGGGGTTGGAGAGGCTGGGTTAGTGATCTGAGGCCGGGGGTTGGAGAGGCTGGGTTAGTGATCTGAGGCCGGGGGTTGGAGAGGCTCGTTGGGAGAGGTTTTGGCAGACATTCTGTGCAGTGCCTCTGGGATGGGCTTTAATGAACATTTACATTTAAAGCATTTAGCAGACGCTTTTATCCAAAGCGTTTTACGATAATAAACGGTAGCGTTTATGATTAACGTATCCCGCTTCTGGGTGTAAAGCAGCGTCTGTAGGCTTCAGCTCGGCAATACGGCCGTCTGGATTGAACTGCCGTTGGTATGGCTCTGAAATGGGGCTTTTCCGGTCGATCAGAAGGAGAGTTAGGAGCTGTGCTGAGTGGTGGTTAGGGTCGGGTTAGTCCCTTGGCTCTGGGAGCTCAGGGGCGACGCGTCAACCCCACCCTAGTGGGGGCAGCTTCCCTCGACAGAATATTAAATTATATAACTCAGACATCATCACCGTCAAATGATAGTTTTTCTCAACATTAAACGTTGATCAAATGTACTCATTTTCATATTATAGTCGGGAGTCAAAGACAAAAACTCAGTAAGACCCAATGCATACTGATCATACGGGGAATAAAAGAGCACGAGTGATAACGAGTAGGTAGGCTATAAGGTCATGGAAGGAGAGGGAAGTCGAGCGCATAGACAGAAGGGCACAGTGTCTGTGATGTAATCTCCCTTATATAAGAGTCTGACGCTGATGAATGTCAACAACAGCAATATAGCACTGTGGTCTTTGTGATAAGAGTACCGGTACTTGTATGGCGATTCACTGGAAAGTTGCCCACAAACTCGATTCCAAACGATGAAAGTGCTTCAAAGCTGTTGTTTCATATGTGGCAGGTTCTAAATGCTCTCCGGCAGAACCGGTAACGGGGAGGCGTGACCGAGGTCTGACCACCTGGAGTGGTGCTGTCCTTTAAAGATGAAGAACAGCACCAGTGGACCACGACAAACTCCACACCGTGGTCTGAGCGAACCTGAAAGCAGCCTGATTGGATCGGAGATGGGGCGTGGCCAGCA
>NC_082382.1:25711493-25741717 GCF_031168955.1 Gadus macrocephalus
AGGGGGACAGAGGGAGAGAGAGAGAGAGAGAGATGGAGATAGGGAGAGAGAGAGAGAGTGAGAGAGATGAGACACTTCAGCAGCAAACCAACAGTTAAAGAGAGCTGCTTCACAATGCCTTTATATATTTTCCTTCAGGAGCTCTTTCTCTAACCCATGGAAACACTAAACACGGACCCTACAGCTTAAAGGTATTGAGTAACGTGTGGACAATGGCGTGCTGGGGATTCACACAGCCGCAACCCATCATCAGAGGGTGTGTAGAGGGTGTGTGTGTAGAGGGTGTGTGTAGAGGGTGTGTAGAGGGTGTGTGTATAGGGTGTGTGTAGAGGGGTGTGTACAGAGGGTGTGTGTATAGGGTGTGTGTATAGGGTGTGTGTAGAGGGTGTGTGTATAGGGTGTGTGTATAGGGTGTGTGTAGAGGGTGTGTAGAGGGTGTGTGTATAGGGTGTGTAGAGGGTGTGTGTAGAGGGTGTGTGTAGAGGGTGTGTGTAGAGGGTGTGTGCAGAGGGTGTGTGCAGAGGGTGTGTGTAGAGGGGGTGTGTAGAGGGTGTGTGTAGAGGGTGTGTGTAGAGGGTGTGTAGAGGGTGTGTGCAGAGGGTGTGTGTAGAGGGTGTGTGTATAGGGTGTGTGTAGAGGGTGTGTGTAGAGGGTGTGTGTAGGGTGTGTGTAGAGGGTGTGTGTAGAGGGTGTGTGTGTAGAGGGTGTGTGTAGAGGGTGTGTGTGTAGGGTGTGTGTAGAGGGTGTGTGTGTAGAGGGTGTGTGTAGAGGGTGTGTGTGTAGGGTGTGTGTAGAGGGTGTGTGTAGAGGGTGTGTGTAGAGGGTGTGTGTGTAGGGTGTGTGTAGAGGGTGTGTGTGTAGGGTGTGTGTAGAGGGTGTGTGTAGAGGGTGTGTGTGTAGGGTGTGTGTAGAGGGTGTGTGTAGAGGGTGTGTGTAGAGGGTGTGTGTGTAGAGGGTGTGTGTGTAGGGTGTGTGTAGAGGGTGTGTGTAGAGGGTGTGTGTAGAGGGTGTGTGTGTAGGGTGTGTGTAGAGGGTGTGTGTAGAGGGTGTGTGTAGAGGGTGTGTGTGTAGGGTGTGTGTAGAGGGTGTGTGTAGAGGGTGTGTGTAGAGGGTGTGTGTAGAGGGTGTGTGTAGAGGGTGTGTGTAGAGGGTGTGTGTAGAGGGTGAGTACAGAGGGTGTGTGTAGGGTGTGTGTAGAGGGTGTGTGTAGAGGGTGAGTACAGAGGGTGTGTGTAGAGGGTGTGTGTGTAGAGGGTGTGTGTGTAGGGTGTGTGTAGAGGGTGTGTGTAGAGGGTGTGTGTAGAGGGTGTGTGTGTGTAGGGTGTGTGTAGAGGGTGAGTACAGAGGGTGTGTGTAGGGTGTGTGTAGAGGGTGTGTGAGGAGGGTGTGTGTAGAGGGTGTGTGTAGAGGGTGTGTGTAGAGGGTGTGTGTAGAGGGTGAGTACAGAGGGTGTGTGTGTAGGGTGTGTGTAGAGGGTGTGTGTAGAGGGTGTGTGTAGAGGGTGTGTGTAGAGGGTGAGTACAGAGGGTGTGTGTAGGGTGTGTGTAGAGGGTGAGTACAGAGGGTGTGTGTAGAGGGTGTGTGTAGAGGGTGTGTGTAGAGGGTGTGTGTAGAGGGTGTGTGTAGAGGGTGAGTACAGAGGGTGTGTGTAGGGTGTGTGTAGAGGGTGTGTGAGGAGGGTGTGTGAGCAGAACGGAGGGGGGAGGGGGAGGGGGGGCTACCTGTCCAGCCGGGCTTGCAGGTGGGCTTCACGTTGATCTTGACCAGCACGTCCTCAGAGGCCCGGTTCTTCCCGCAGTCGTAGGCGGTGACGGTCAGCTTGTACATGCGCTCTTTGCCGTAGTTCAGTTTCTCCGTGTTCTTGATGTAGCCTGGGGAGGGGGGGGGGGGTGTGAGCGACGGCAGGGGGACGACGACTAGGCAGCCGTCCGCCCCACGCGGGTACGGTATTTATAACGATGCCTGCACTCTCTGCTATTATGTGACGAGAATGATATGACGGACGCCTCGGATTCTGACTGACGTTTAGACGCTCTGTCCTCGGCTGAACTAGAAGAGCTCCTCAACGCCAGAGGGGTTTCTTCTCCTCTCGCCTCCTTGTCCGTCAAAGCCCTAAAAGGCCGACTCTGCAGAGCCTGCAGACTCTACCGGCTTTGCAGGCTCTATTGGCTCTATAGGCGCTATGGACTATAGACTCTAGTCTATAGAGCCTATAGAGCTATAGGATTGGCTCTATAGACTATATAGACTCTATAGGCTCTATACGTCTAGACTCTAGATGCTCTATAGCAGGGGTGTCAAACGTACGGCCCGCGGGCCGGATCAGGCCCGCGAACGGGTTTAATCCGGCCCGCGAGATGATTTTGTGAAGTAGAAGAAAAAAAAGAAAAAAAAAGGTTTTTTTTTTTTTTTTTTTTTTTTATAAAAAACTGGAAGTCTTTGGAATGTAACGTAAAATGATCTGCTATTTTTCAATGAAGGAAACTGCTGTTCTTAATGTGTCCACTAGAAGTCGCAATAGCAATTATGTTAAGCAAGCAAACTTTATACCGGGGCTGAGCAGGGAGCAAGTATAAACAGGTAGTGCAGCTAGCCCGGAGCTACCTTGTCGTTCTGCCTTATACTTTCAACATAATGCGCTTTGGCACTCTCATTGCCCCAAAATATCTCTGTCAAAAAGACGAAAGGTGGACACAGAGTGCAGAGTTTTCCAAGAAAAATGGTCATCGTCCTTTTTATTCACGGAAGTAAATGGGAAACCTGTGTTTGGTGTGCTCACAGCATGTTTAATTTTACATAATTATGCCATATTTTTACCGGTCCGGCCCACTTGGGAATAGATTATCCTCCATGTGGCCCCTGAGCTAAAATGAGTTTGACACCCCTGCTCTATAGGCTCTATAGACTCTATTGGCTCTATTGACTCTATAGGCTCTATTGGCTCTATAGAGTATAGAGCCAATAGAGTCTATAGAGCATAGAGCCTGTATTGAGCATCTAGACCAGGGGTCTCAAACTTGCGGCCCGTGGGCCAATTGCGGCCCGCGGGACGATATTTTGTGGGCCCCTACTTGATATCAAAGTTAAGTGTTAGTGCGGCCCGCACGTTTTAATTATTATTATTATTATTTATTTATTTTATTTTTTTTGCCGAGTCGCTGCGCTTGCCCGTTGGCCTCATTTATAAAGCTTGCTGCGCACAAAAACCTTGCATAAGATGGTGAAATGTGCTAGGCCAACGGTATGGCTTCTCCCAAGTCTGTGTGCGCTGGAGATACGCCCTTTCTGTGTGTATCTCTTTCCAAACACCATGCACCTGACCGGGTTCTCTCCTGTGTGACTCCTCTGATGTATTTCGATCTTGTTTTGGGCAGGCCAAGAGGGAGAGACGTCGGAGAACCCGACACAGTCTATTCATAATATTGTAATGACCACGGAAGAGGCAGTGAATGAAGTATTGATTAGACAGCGATTTATTAGAAACCTAATAAATCGTTGGAACACGCAAGACCGGTAACCATAGCAACGCCGGTAAACAAACCTCGCGAAGCCCAATCCAGGTCTTACTGAAGGCTTTTAATGGTCAAAATATTATTAATAAATATTCGAATATATTCGAATATTAATATTAATAAACAAACTAACTTCGAATATGATTTTGGTGCAAAAGTCAAAGCCCTAACACACACACACCAACGTTTGCGGTGAAAAATGCTTCTGCACATTTCACCCCGTCTTCGCAAGGTTGTTGGGCGCAGCAAGCTTTATAAAAAAAATATATATAAAGCCCTGCATGGGCCCTGCAGGAGCTGTGTGAGAGGAAGCGCTGCCAGGTCTCTGGCAGTAAGGAGTAGGCAAGAAAAGCCATATGTTCAGAAGGACACTTCATGTTCTGAAGAAGGTTCATGTTTTAAAGTCGTTCATGTTCAAAAGAGCCATTCATGTTCAAAAAAGCATTCATGTTACAGAACTGTTAATAGTAAAGCTTGAGAAGACTGGATATTTGTACTTTTTTGTGGAAAACGATGCGGCCCAGCCTCACCCAGAATCTGCCTCCAGCGGCCCCCAGGTAAATTGAGTTTGAGACCCCTGATCTAGACGTATAGAGCCTATAGAGCCTGTAGAGCCTATAAAGCCATAGGATTGGCTCTATAGGCTCTGCAGGCTCTATACTCTAGACTCTACAGGCTCTATAGGCTCTATACTCTATAGGCTCTATAGGCTCTATACTCTATAGACTCTACAGGCTCTATACTCTATAGGCTCTATAGGCTCTATAGGCTCTATACTCTATAGACTCTACAGGCTCTATAGGCTCTATACTCTATAGGCTCTATAGACTCTATAGACTCTATAGGCTCTATACTCTATAGACTCTACAGGCTCTATAGGCTCTATACTCTATAGACTCTACAGGCTCTATAGACTCTATAGGCTCTATACTCTATAGGCTCTATACTCTATAGACTACAGGCTCTATAGGCGCTATACTCTATAGGCTCTATAGACTCTATAGGCTCTATAGGCTCTATACTCTATAGACTCTACAGGCTCTATAGGCTCTATACTCTATAGGCTCTATAGGCTTTATACTCTATAGGCTCTATACTCTATAGGCTCTATACTCTATAGGCTCTATAGACTCTATAGACTCTACAGGCTCTATAGACTCTACAGGCTCTGCAGGCTCTATACTCTATAGACTCTACAGGCTCTATAGACTCTATAGGCTCTATACTCTATAGGCTCTATGGGCTCTATACTCTATAGACTCTACAGGCTCTATACTCTATAGACTCTATAGGCTCTATACTCTATAGACTCTACAGGCTCTATAGGCTCTATACTCTATAGGCTCTATACTCTATAGGCTCTATACTCTATAGGCTCTATACTCTATAGGCTCTATACTCTATAGGCTCTATAGACTCTATAGACTCTACAGGCTCTATAGACTCTACAGGCTCTATAGGCTCTGCAGGCTCTGCAGGCTCTTTGGTTCTTCCGACAGTCCTCTGGTTTAATATTTAACGGGGGGGGGGGGGGGGGGGGGGGTTCAGAGGATCTGCATGCAGCACGGCTCTCAAGGTGACCCCCCCCCCTCCTTCCCGCCTCAGACGCCTCTCTGAATCCTGATCAGGGCTCCTGCTGCCCCCCTGATTACAGCGATCAATACCCGCCGAAACCCGAGACCAGCGCTAAATATACAACTAGGACCCGGGGGGGAGGGGGGGGGACCCACCGTCCTTGTCGACGGTGAAGGGCACCTCGGGAGTCACGATGTCGTAGCTGCAGATCTGGCTGAACTGGAAGGAGCAGTCGGCGTCCACGGCCTCCACCCGCAGGATGCTGTCGTACTGCTTGCCCTCCATCACCGTGGCCTTGTAGGACTTCTCCTTGAACACGGGCGCGTACTCGTTGATGTCGTTCACCTGGATGTGGACGGTGGCCCTGAGGGGGGGGGGGGGGGGGGGCAGATGTGTTATCTGGGTCATGTGACGTGGGGGGGGGGGGCAGATGTGTTATCGGGGTCATGTGACGTGGGGGGGGGGGGGCAGATGTGTTATCGGGGTCATGTGACGTGGGGGGGAGGGGGGGCAGATGTGTTATCGGGGTCATGTGACGTGGGGGGGGGGGGGGGGGGGGGGCAGATGTGTTATCGGGGTCATGTGACGTGGGTGCGTGGCTGTTAGCTTTGTAGCCACGACGGGAGGAGGTATTCTGGGAGGCTAAAAGGAATCTGCAGGATTATTATTATCATCAACTCCATAAATGTCTCAGTCACCGTACGTATATCATACAAGGTTGCATGCAAAAATAGATTTGAATTACACAAATGGAAATTTGAGGATTGACTTGATCCACTCCTTTTGCCTGCGCTGCAGATAAAACATCTCTCCCTCTTAACTCACTCCATCTAATTACCTATACCGCAAATACAATTAATCCAACAACTTTGAGTTGGCAGGATTTTATCTCCAAACCCCTTGAAGGCTGCGCCGGCAGACTGCGTCTGATCAGTGTAATGGACCGCAGAGCCCAGCTATAACTAGAAGGTTCCCTAGACTGCTTTTGTCTGCCAAAATACAAAGCAAGTCAGGGTTTGGTACTTTATTACTGAATACAAAGTATAAATAAGGACTCCTTTTTATACTTTACTTTCTATCTTTGGGGGGCGATGACATTGTGGGGTAGAATACATAATGCCATTACATGAGTTCACCGGCCTAGAATTGGATTTAGAACTTAACTTTTAACTTTATAATTTAATTATTATTCTTTGAATAATCATTTGTGTATATTGCATCATTATTATAAGTTTATATTACTTGCATTGACACACAACTATCTTCACAGAAATATGTGAAGATAGTGTGTTTGTTTATGTGCTTGTATGTCTTAGGCTGTAGTGTTGTGTGTGATGCGCGCATGTTTGTGTGTACATGAGTGCATGCAGGTGTCTGTGTGCGTGTGCGTGTGCGTGCGTGCGATTTATCCTGTATCTCTACGGGGTTAGGGCGGGGACTCACTTGTGGGACTTCTTCATGTTGGCTCCGTCAGGGCCCTCTCCACAGTCGTAGGCCTGCAGGGTGAAGGTGTGCTCCTTCTGCAGCTCGCAGTCCAGCGGGCCCTTGGCGCGGATCACCCCCTCGCCCGTGGACTTGTCCAGCACCACGGCCTCGAAGGGCACGTTCTGCCCGTGGATCCTGAAGCCGCAGATCTCGCCTGAACAAGGTCAAGAGGTCAAAGGAGTATTGGCTGAGAAAAGTTTTGCAAAACCGACCGACGGTTGAACCGTTATTACATCCAAAAGTAACACGGAAACGGAAAAGAAAAAAGGATCTTATCAGCAAACGGCAACTTCACGCAGACAAAATAAAGATCAGCCAAAGAGCTTTGGCAGCCAGGGGTGTTGCACATTGGGGGGGCGGGTGGTGTCTGTGGAGGAAGCCAAAAGCCCTGTACGGGGATCGGGGCGGGGGGGGGGACAATTAGTTACATAGATGGCTTAGTGTCTTTCCAGGCCACTTGGCATCCAGTCATGCAGGTAAAAAACACCCCAAAAGATAACATGGACAGGCATTAGACAGGAGAACTGGTAAGATAAACCCTGAAGCAAACCCAGAAACTGGGCGTGATACTAACACTGCTAAATTAAAGGGTACAAAGACGTACTACTAATTGCAGATGCAAACTATCTCCAAAAAAAATTAAAAAAATTAATAAAACATTACAAAAATAGTGGACTGGGTGTTATTACGGTGATCAGACTCCATTTCAGACAAAGTCACTTAAGACTAATAAAAAGAAAAGTCTAGAAGATAAAAGATTAACAAAAGTTTCACTTCAACATCATATTCAGGTAAATTGCAAATTTAGCCTCTCACTTCCCAAGTGTCTAAGCAATGAGAAGAAAGTCTAATCGTCAAAAGAATCAAATCAGTACAACAGCAGTGGTCAAAACAAGGAACATATACCCACTGGATGAGAACTGGGGTTAGAAATATCACCTGGCTTGACATCCACAGAAAGTGACGACTGCAGCCATGCTATGGTGTAGATTAGTGGTGGCGCATAAGCTAAAGACTTCCACTACGGCAAAGATGCATGAGGCAAAAATAAAAACACTTTGCAGCAGAGAGAGTTTGCATTAGTTAACAATCTCAGCAGCTATTAATTCAAGGTAAAGACCAGGAGGGGAGCTTATGACAGTTATCTCTTTTGCACAGCAGCATTAGCTTAGGGAAAGAGAAAAACACCCCCGAAAGAGCGATATGCTTCATCGTCTTTGATGCTATTTTTTTTATGCCAATTCAAGTTCCAATTGCTTCTGTTGTAGTTTGGTTTGGGCATCCATTTTAGATCCGGATCAGAAACTGCGGTCAATAAGCAGCTTTTGGGTTCACTGTTTGAACAGCTGAAAAACTGTTAGGGTCTGCAAACTGCAATGGATGTCTCATGCACAGATATTTCTCATCCCCCAACCCCCAAAACAACACACTTTTCATCCAGTGATGGAAACTTTTCAAATGGTGAGAAAACAAAAACTTAACGCAAAGAGATTTATAAAAAGTAACCAAATGGGAGAAGGGGAATCAAAAGAGCATGACAGGAGAAGTAGTAGTTGTTGAAGTCGTGTGAAGTGAGGGTGCTCTTTATTTAACGTTAGTGGGTTAATAATCAAGAAAAGGAAACTGAGCACAAGCCAGAAGAAAGAACCTATCATCACCTTCTTTGGTGAGGGTCACCTCAAAACTCTCTACAAGGACAGAGAGAAGATAGAGCGGGATCAGGCAGAGGGAAGGAAGAGGTTCAGAGGTTATACACAGAGGATCAGAGGACAGATACATACAGAGGTAATGCACAGGACATTGACACATCATCATCATCATCATCATCCTCATCATCGGGAGAAGGGAGAAGGGTAGAGAAGAACATTATGAGCACATGAAGCCATACAAACCAGAAGAGGCTGAGCAAGGGTTCAAAACATCACACAAAATGCCAATCATGTTGCGGCTAGTTTGGATTTAAGGAACTTAGACAAGATGGGCCCTCACTTCTGAATCCTACAAGGGCCGTCTGCTAATGCTTTACACCAAGGAATGGTTATCTTGCATTGGATAACAAAGATATATTATCAATGCGAGGCACCTTGAATAATGAATACGTTATCGGGGACAAAACAATAAGCAACCGGACTCCATTTTCCCGTGCGCCCGTTCTGCCCGGCTGTTCAGCCTCGTGGGGGCTGGAGCCCTGGGTTTGGTTTTCACCGAGACAATTACAAATGGATTTCCCCATTAGTGTCGGGACCAGTCATGCAGCGGAAACTTTGGGCCCCCTCTCCCATCCCTCCCCCTCCCCTCTCCTCTCCTCCCCCCTCTCCTCTTTCTCCCCCCTCTCTCTCCCTCTCTCCCCCTCTCTCCCCTGACCGTCCATGGCCCTCCCCCTCCCCTCCCCTCCCCTCTCCTCTCCTCCCCCCTCTCTCCCCCTCTCTCCCCTGACCGTCCATGGCCCTCCCCCTCCCCTCTCCTCCTCCCTCTCTCCCCCTCTCTCCCCTGACCGTCCATGGCCCTCCCAGCGCTAATGACCAGCTCTCACAAGCGTTTGGGGAGTTCAGACGTGTTTTAATGGGTCTGTCGCCCGGTTCTCCCACACTAACCCCGCTGCCCGTCCTCCGTCTCCAGCCCCCCCCCCCCCCCCCCACATCACACAGGACCACGGCTGTCGTCGGGCAGTGTTCAGCGGCACAATGTGTGGTGAACGATTACAGTGCATGGTGAAATAGCAGGTAGCAGTTTAAACATCGTGAGCAGTGGCCAATCTCCTGCTCAGGATTTTCAACAATCAAATAGCGCTGGGTCGGAACTGGCTGATACCAGCCACCAGAGTATTATGGGATTCGTGTGCCAGATCACGAGAAAGTGTGAATCTAATTTAAAACGGTCCAGTCGCCCCATCATGTTCAGTGGACCGGCTCCGTCAGACAAACTAAAAGCGGCTCTGCACTAAAGCTAAACCGGCTCCTGGTCCAGCGGCCTGAGCCTGCTCAGAGCGCCAGTCAGCTCGCAGCCCGCTCAGCTCTGAGTGAGGACCGTGTTTGTTGGCACGGCGATAATGGCCGCCGGTCGGGGGTTGGCAGGAGGCAGCCTGCCCCGCTACGGCCGTCTGAAGCCAGATCGCCCGGTGCTCCTTTGAAGGGCCCGGGGTTGCAGGGGACACCATGTCCACTCGCAAAGCCCCCCGCCCATCAAAGGGAGCGAGCCCCCCCCCACCGCCACACGGCTGAAAGGAGAAGGGGCACTGAGCCGCTTTAAACTCTAATTTACTGTGAAAGGAAACCAAAATCATGCACTGAAAGGACACAGTGTTTGATGGAGCCTCTGTTTCTCCACTGCGTGTCGTCTGTGTAAGTGCTGCCCCTCATATTATCGTTGGCGTGTTTAGCTCGCCTCGCCATCGATCCAGACACGTTGTTGTTGTTTTTTATATATAACTTTTCATAACCTTTTTACAATAGTCCCATCAAAGCCGGTGATATTAATTTGGGGCGTTCAATATATCTCTTGACATCTTGGCTTTAGCTATATTTCTAAGATATTACCAATCAGTGTTTAAAGGATAGCCAGTTGGCGGATTTCTGAAGACTGTCTGGGGTAATGTGTGGTCATCTCCTCACTGTAGGCCGTACCATGGGGGGTGTGGGCAGGAAAGGGCAGACTAGGGAAGGATCACAGAACCGGGAGATGGGGTGAAGGGGAAATAATCCCCTGTGGCCGCGGTTCTCTGAAACTTGGCCAAAGTCAATGCCGGTGTGATTAACAACTTCAGGGTCCAACTCGGCTCTGGCACAAAGACCCTCTAATGAGGCTCTGAGAAGGAGGAATAAGATTAAAGGGAGCTGGGATTGATCTGCATATCAAAAGGGGCGATCTGCGCGCCAGCTGTATACAGCGCTGTGTTCAACATCCAGGCTGATGTACAAGAAGCCTTTTAATGGGAAACCCAGAACTGGAGGAAATAAACGAGTGTTTGAATTTTCCTATATCTTATTGAAGTTAAGTTTAATATCAATGTTTAATATACTCAGATGACTCACCGTCTCCGATGAGTCTAACATCAATACGAAGTAAACAAATACAAAACTGGCCAAGCAAAGTATTTCTGTGTTCTTGACACAGAAAAAAACGCATACTAATAAGTGATAACTATAAATAATGTATTCCCAGCGAGGGGAACTGGGCCGTGCTGGTGAGTTGGGGCCTTTATGTTTCCCAACTGGCTGAGGATGAAGGGTGAGAGAGCCGGAGGCCGGGTTGAGGCCTGAGGCCGTGATGAGGCCTGAGGCCCTGATGAGGCCTGATGAGGCCTGAGGCCGTGATGAGGCCTGATGAGGCCTGATGAGGCCTGAGGCCGTGATGAGGCCGTGATGAGGCCTGAGGCCCTGATGTGGCCTGAGGCCCTGATGAGGCCTGAGGCCCTGATGAGGCCTGAGGCCCTGATGAGGCCTGAGGCCCTGATGAGGCCTGAGGCCTGATGAGGCCTGAGGACGTGATGAGGCCCTGATGAGGCCTGAGGCCTGATGAGGCCTGAGGCCGTGATGAGGCCCTGATGAGGCCTGAGGACGTGATGAGGCCCTGATGAGGCCTGAGGCCTGATGAGGCCTGAGGACTGATGAGGCCTGAGGCCCTGATGAGGCCTGAGGACGTGGCGCCGGCGGCTCCCTCACCTGCGTAGCGCAGCGGTGCGTCCTTGTCCAGGGCGATGAGGGGCGGGTCCAGCAGCACTTTGTCGTCGTTCTCCGTCACGATGCCGTGGTACGTCGTCTCGATCCATGGTTTGTGCTTGTTCACTGCAGGGGGGAGAGAAGGGCGCTCATTAGCGGTGATTAGACGGTACCTCGTCGGGGAAGGCCTGTGACGGATGGACGGGTCCGACTGACCTCGGTGGTGAAAGACATTTTGGACATCACTCCCTGCAGTAACATTCAAACCGGCCATAACCGGCCATCGATCAGCGGCCGCTGCCCTTGTCAATGCCGTACCACCTCCTGATAATAGCTGGTTAAAACCCAAGGGCGTTCAGATGTCCCCTTTCCTGCGACAAACTGCTACACACAGGCTTCAGATGAGACAGCAGCCGGAGAAACGGTGTTCGCAGGTGGACAGAAACGATGACAGCATGCGGTCTGTGGTATTGGAGAACACGATCTGAACACTAAAAAGACACAGTTCCTATTCTGCATCACTGCACAGCTGTAAACGCTGCCATGCCTGCGTGTAGATTCATGTGAGACCCAAAGTCATGCAGCCGTACACCCTGAAGAACCTGCAAAGCTGCAACTCCTGCTTCCTCAACAGATACAGAAGCCCGCCTCCATCAGAGATGGATTATTACCATGGCGACGGCGCCAGCTGTGCCAGGTACTGTAATGTTCCCGGATACGAGAACAGCTGAGCCCACGCGTTACACAACCGGCTCTGACAGCGCCCTCGTCGGCATGACGACGAATTTGGCTCATCATGGCCGCTTTGACTTCGGACCCCTGAACGAGACGAAGCGGCATCATCACCCCCATCACCCTGCGGCCCCCCCCCCCCCCCTCCCCCCCCTCCCCCCGTCACCGTGGGAGCCTCCTCCATCGCCATGTCAACGGGCAGCCCGGCCCGTCGGCCTAACGATGATGCTGTGTGAGGCGGACAGGCTGCTGTGCGGGCTGCTGAGCAGGCTGCTGAGCAGGCTGCTGAGCAGGCTGCTGAGCGGGCTGCTGAGCGGGCTGCTGAGCAGGCTGCTGAGCGGAGGCTGCTGGGCCAATCAGGTGCATGTCCTCACCCGTGGAGTGATGGACAGCGTGGAAGAACAACGCTCTGCGTTAATATCACAGGGGCTGCACCTTGGACTGACCTACCGACCTCCTGATACGTTATAAACGTATTATTAGAATTACAAAGTTAGCATAGTAAATGGACATCAGCCTGATGAGAGTCCTTATTTGCTTAAGAGTCATTATTTGTATTCATAACAATATTATTAATCATGCGTATTATCTGTGTATAAAGAGTTTTAATATTAGCATATGAAACAGTCAGAACATCTACGCATCTGAGCAGGACAAAGCATTGTTGCCTTGGATTGCTTCATTGGGGGAGATCTGTAAAACATTGAATGAAATGTAATTATAAACCTTAAACTAGCTTTTCTGAACATTGACATTAAGCACAACTGCAGGGCTATTACAGTTCTCTAATGCGATAGCAGTAAATACATGATGACAAGAGGTTCTCTTTATTAAAAGAGTAAAAATGCTGTCAGCCAAATCCAATTTCTGCAAAACATATTAGTGCTTTGATAGGCGCTGCATAATTCAGAGAATGATTGAGTTAAACAATTATTGAGCCCTTTGCAATGAACCACATTAACTGAATAAAACGATAATTTGTCCCGTTGCCAGCCAGAGTCCAGACCGTCAAGGCTGCTCTTGATTTTGAAACTACAACATGAGGCTTGAGGAATCGTTAATGATTTGCATTAGGATTTGTGCACAGATTTCAATCATCTCCAGTTGCAATTACACAGTCTGGCACCTCTGAAGAACCTGTCTACCGCCTATCTCACATGGCTATGAAGTGAACACACGATGAGAACGTGATACCATCTCAACACCATTAAAGTGCTCTAGATTACAAGGCGACAGCAGCCGATGGCCACAGTTAAAACGACAGGCTACAGTGCCTTAGAACTTCAGAAGGTCAATCTTCTTTCTATGAAAATCGAGTTAAACGGTTCCCGCAGTACCAATGGGAAGGATTCATTCAATTTGCCCGTGAAATCTGAGTGCTCCGGTTGTTTCTAGAGAGGTCCAGACACTAATCTGCCTCAGCCTCTATAGGTTCGCCGGGCCACACGCTCCGGACAGCCCCATTGGTTCTGGGTGTTGTGACAACCTATTGAACCCACACCACCGTGGGCGCTGCCTAGCAAAGCCCCGTCTCTCTGGCAGGATGGCAGTTCCTGTTAGAACCATAGTGTAACATTTGTAAATGTCACCAGCGTGATTCGTAGTAAAAAGGTCAGATATGACTCATTTGCGGTATTGTTGAGACAGATGTGCCAGTCAGGGCCTTGTTGGGGGTCACCATAGTGACAGGCATTGCGGGGGAATGGGGAACTAGACTAATGTACATCCACAGGAACACTCTGAGGTATGTTCCCATTACCGGACTGTCTCGCGGATAAATGGGACGCGCTTCAGCGGAGAGCTAAGAGCTACACACACCCAGACAGAACAGAACAGAACAGATGACCTGAGGAGTGGATGACTGCGGAGGATTCTCTTTAACAGACCCAGGCCAGTCTGGCTCACAGACTCCAACTGTGAAATGTCAAGCAAGCACAATGGAGTCCAATGCGTGAAAAACGCACATCAATTGTGTGAAATTACCAACAAGGGCCTTGACAGAAGGCTTCATCCTCCCTCCACGGGGAGGGCAACTTCTGTTCTGGTGAAGTGATGCTGAGAAGCCATGGAAACAAAGATAGGCTACACAAAATGCTATTTTAGCTATAACATGATGGTATAACTTAAGAGAGAATCTGAATACGAGGATAGCAGAGGCTATTGCACAAATAACTCCATTATAGCTCCATTATAGTCCAACTGGTTAGTCCTCAAAGGTGCAATAAGCTTGGGTGTGAAGGTGGGTTGGTGATTAGGCGAGGAGGGGAGCTTTGAAGTAGCTGATCAATTCCAGAAGAGCGCTGCCCTGCCCCAGCTTTGGGGTTATTAAACGGGTTGGCACAATGCCAGCTCCTTCCTTCTGCTTTAGATGAAACATGTAATCACCCATGCAGCCAAAATACCAGCGTTATTAGAAGCAAGAGAGACCCGGCCTTCCACTCCTTTGAAGCCTCTGGCAGAGGGGGCCGTCGTCCTCAGGTAAAGGAACACCTGGATGTCAACAGTATGCTGGATTAAAGACCACAGCATCAGCATTTACTGATTTGTCTCCCTACACACAGAATCTGTGTGTAGGGAGTTGAAAACAACCGTTTTAATTTGATGTGTGGATGGGCAAGAAGCCTATTCCTTCAAACGCTTTCTCACTTTTCTTGACAGACAGAAAACTTTGGATACAGAAACAACATTTCTACATGCATCCAGCGGTGTGTGTTCATGGACTGACTCTCTTCTAGGTCTGCCTGGTGTTCAGCCTCAGAAGTGTAAAGTAAAGTGATGTTTGTTTCTGAATTCAGTAATAACAGCCAACAGTGAGTGGGATTATCTCTGTTCGCCCCCGGGCGGCTACCAAACCAGTTTGACTCCAACACGTCGTTGTTTTGTACTGTGGGGCTTAATGAGGGTTATGGACACTATTTAACTGAAACCCTCTAAACAAAGAGCAGCTTTGGTGGACCCCCAGAAACACAGTCTGACAGCAGGAGTTGGACCCCCAGAAACACAGTCTGACAGCAGGAGTTGGACCCCCAGAAACACAGTCTGACAGCAGGAGTTGGACCCCCAGAAACACAGTCCGACAGCAGGAGTTGGACCCCCAGAAACACAGTCCGACAGCAGGAGTTGGACCCCCAGAAACACAGTCCGACAGCAGGAGTTGTGGCATACTGATGAGAAACAGGCTGTCAGTCCGCCTTACGTTAAGGCCTTCCAGATTACCCCCCAAAAAAAGATACAAAGTCCAACTTTTTATCAGAGCTTTTCGTTTCAATATTGAAAATCCTCAAGACCAAACATGTGGCCTTCAGATAGAGGAAGGGAGGCAGCCAATCAGGATGGCGCGTGCGGCAGCAGATGGCAGGCCCTTGAGCTAGCAGCAGCACGGTATACAGGAACGCAGCGCAATCCTGTTACACAGTACGCTAAACTACCGACACCTAATCCCTTAACGGGATGCTCCCTTTTTATCGACTCGCCAGGTCGCAGGACACGAGAAATGGAAGCGGTGTGAAATAATCCTGGGAGTCGGGCCGATGCTGTCTTTGATCGTGGTTCACGGTGTCCATTAGGGGTGCAAATAACAAGCACAGATTGGATCATCGTCCTCCTCAACCCATCCCCCAACAGTTATGATTCATAAACTCTTGTAAATCCATGAAGATATCCCAGATTATACGAATGCAAATAGGATATGGCCGAGCCACAGCCCCCCAGGGAGGCAGCGGCGGGCCCCAGCGACCACAGACTAGCAGTGGAACGGTGCTCAGACCAGGAGGTCAGCTCGTCCTGGCCTAGGAGGAGCTCCAGCGCTCCGCTAGCTCAGCTAACCAGAGCGTCGCCCTGCCATGGAGCTGGCCCTCTGCCGTCCTGCCCACGCCTGTTCTGGCTCGCCGCCTCGGAGACAGGGCGCTTTACCATCTGATGTGCACCTAAACAATTTCGGTCTCTGTGCAATAAAATGATTATGACAAGGCGAGGGTAATTCAGATTGTGTAATTGAGTGTAATTGATATGTAGAAATGATTAGGACACAAGATAGAACGAAAAAGGCAGTCTTGTTTTTGTGAAAAGGTTAAGGCAGCATAGGTTTAAATAAATAAATCCAATATGAAATATGATTTTCAGATGTTATAGGGGGGATCGTTGTAAGATGCTCACATCACGATGCATGGAAAAATTCAGAAAGTATCGGATTGTCATTACTACTATTGAGCAGTAATAAAAAGCCCGTTTACCGGTATGATTACATTAAAATATGCAATCAAACAGTGGATTGGATAAATGGCTAACTGAGAAGGGGCTCCCTGTCGCACCAAACCCTTAACCTGTGAAATTCAAAGGCAGTGGAGCTCTGGAAGGACCCACTATAAGGCCCTTTGGACCTTCTTGTCCTGCTGATAAAGTCCCTGGGAAAATAACAAGGCAATAACAAGGCCCTGCAAGCCTGGAACATGATGTTCTGAGAGACAAGACTAAAGAATTTCATTGCCAGCGACTGCTCTGTAATTGTTGTGCATATGACAATAAAACCATCTTGAATCTTGAGGTTCCCTGCAACTATCACCATAGCAGTCCTATATACTGATCAACTATCAGTATATAGGACTTCTACCTCGCAGTGCATCATGGGAGTTTTAGTGGCTGATACTCAGCATCAAAAGGACTCCAGTGAGTTGTAATACTGTAAAACATCTACAAATTAATGTAAATATACCATAGCCTATGCGGTTGACACAACAATGTCTCCCCATAATGACCACTCCTCTTGATTACTGTACAATTACCAAATCCAGTTACTACTTTCATTATTACTAGCGTTCCAATGCTTCCAGAAGGCAGGCCAGGCCTCAGTATCAACGAGGACGACGTGTAAACCTGCAGTCCAGCAGCATTGTTTTAATCATTTATTTTTTTAACATGGTGCCATTCATTACATTACATTTACGGACGCTTTCGTCCACAGCGAATTACAATAAGTGCACTCTGCCGCCAAGATGCAACAGAACATTCATCAAATAAGCAAACTGCTTATTTGAGCTACATTATTTGTAACAAGAAAAATAGAAGACATGCATGGGCCAGAATGAGCTCTGACGGGTTGAGACGTATGGGGGCTCTGCCCTCCTGAGGCCAGTGGGGTGCTGGTTCCCCCCCATGAGTCAGGACCGCAGGGGAGGGAGCCGCCAGACGTTTGACCGGGAGGGGGGTTTGGTTTGACCACGCCCGTGAAATGGGACGGGCCGGAGCCTGTCCGATCCCGACTGGGCTGGGACTGGGGAGCCAGAGGGAGCCGGTGCTAGACAGGGTGCAGGGTGCTAGAGAGGGTGCAGGGTGCTAGAGAGAGTGCAGGGTGCTAGAGAGGGTGCAGGGTGCTAGAGAGGGTGCAGGGTAGGGATCGACCGATATATCGGTTGGCCGATATTATCGGACGATATTCGCGGTTTTTACGTGTATCGGCTAAATATCGGCTCTAAATATCGGCTCAAGAAAATCGGTATCGGCGTATCGGCTAAGGCTGATGAAAAAATATCGGTATCGTATCGGCCCTGTAAAATCCGTATCGGTCGATCCCTAGTGCAGGGTGCTAGAGAGGGTGCAGGGTGCTAGAGAGGGTGCAGGGTGCTAGAGAGGGTGCAGGGTGCTAGAGAGGGTGCAGGGTGCTAGAGAGGGTGCAGGGTGCTAGAGAGGGTGCAGGGTGCTAGAGAGGGTGCAGGATGCGAGCGCTGGGCGGGTGGGGCAGCAGGGGGCTGCCCCACCCTGAAGCAGGAGGGCTTTGAGGTGCCATGAGGTCAAAGGAGATACCGTGAGAAGATGCAGGAAAATCAGACCACTCCTTGTTTCTGAATTCTCTCGAGTAAAAGACCATCATAGGCCACACTATTGTCAACAACAGTTGGCTTCTATTAACTTGTCAATCGTGTTTAATGGAAATAGTTTAAATTATAGTTATCAAAGAAAATGTAATCTTCCATTATCTAAAGCTATTAATGGATCAAGATTCTCCAAAGAGCGCCTCCATTACATCTTTGCTCTGATTGAAATCAGTCCCTCTCCCATCTCGGCCTTCGTGATCATTTGTCTAATGGGAGCATTAACTCAAACGGAGTGTGCGTGTACAGTGTGACACCCAACCTCTATGTTAACACTGGGGGATTTAGGAGGTTTCATCGCCCGCTTGGGGGCTTAATGTTTGCCGACTTAGACCATCTGGACGTGGGCATGTGGAGACCGAGACTGGAATGATAGAGGAGTAGAAATAACTAATAACCTTTACTGTTATGATATGGAGTTGCGTGACTCTAGTCTCACCGCGACCTATCCGGGACATGGAGAGGGCTGGAGCTTCACTATTTATGAAAGGACTGGCACAAAGAATCGCTGAAAAGAGTTTCCACTGAAAAGACGGTGAGGTTCTGATGCACAGAGAAATACATAATGGCTGCCATCATCACATTCACTTACACTTGGCTGCCCTTCCAATGCAAAGACATAAATAAAAATAGGCCATTCTGTGGACGCATTTACCCCACGTGTCTCCGAGTACTATGACTGATAAGATTCTCAGCATGGGTGGCCCCGGCAGGAGTTGCACCCCTAACCATGGCGGGGGCAGAGGCCATGCTCTACGAGCTGGCCTGGACCCAGAACTACGCTGAATTTAACTCATCCTCATTTTTCTGTAACTCAATTATAATACATTTTGTTGAAAAGGAATTGCATTCTTATAACACATCACCATAACCACATCATAATCAACCTTCCTAAACCCTACTGTGTTGTTCCTGCTACAGGGGTAAACAAAAGAGAACAGCATTCTCTCTCTCTCTCTCTCTCTCTCTCTCTCTCTCTCTCTCTCCTCTCTCTCTCTCTCCCCCTCTCTCTCTCTCTCTCTCTCTCCCCCTCTCTCTCTCTCTCTCTCTCTCTCTCTCTCTCTCTCTCTCTCTCTCTCTCTCTCTCTCTCTCTCTCTCTCTCTCTCTCTCTCTCTCTCTCTCTCTCTCTCTCTCTCTCTCTCTCTCTCTCTCTCTCTCTCTCTCTCTCTCTCTCTCTCTCTCTCTCTCTCTCTCTCTCTCTCTCTCTATAGGTTTTTATTTAATGTCCACAGTCCTTTAAATAAATAAATGAAATGAAATGAAACCTTCACTCCCGGCATGACTCAACCCCAAAAAGATATGGCCCTGCATCCCCATGCTGCAGGTTCACCCAGAGCCCCGCCCAGAGCCGGCGCGGTCGGCCTCTGGGCGCCAGGTTATTTCATGCATCCGGATCATATGGGGTGCTGTTGTGTAATGGTAAAGGCCGTGCCAGGAGACTACGCCCACGGCACAGCGTCTGGTCCCATTTGCATATCATAGAATGACGCCTGCGATGGATCAATGAGAGCACATTAAACACAGAGGCTGAGGTTATCCTGCCGATCGAACTCGCTTACGCAACAGCAGTCTGGTGCATGTTTAACATGAGCCCCTGAAGATAACCATTATCAACATTCACACTTAGATGGGACTGCTGTCCAAAGCAACTAACAATCATTTATCAAAAATAAGATCTTCAAATTCAGTTAAAAACCCCTTCACATGCGTACAGTTAAAAATAAACCAGGCCAGACACAGGGCAAGTTATTTGATGTATACAAATTTAGATTTGAGGAGTGGCAGCCATTGTGCAAATTAGTTTTTCTCCAGTTCCCTGCAGGAAGTCGGCGGGCTCGGGCCGGCGGCCCGGACACACTTCTGTGCTTGCGTGCTGACTGCTGACGTCCCTGACTGTTTGGGCAGGACGTCTGCAACCAGAGTGTCAACTGGACGCAATCAAGACCCTTAAGGATACATCGGCCCCAGGGGCCCTTACACACACACACACACACACACACACACACACACACACACACACACACACACACACACACACACACACACACACACACACACACACACCACACACACACACACACACACACACACAGTCTCCAAGTCACCCTGCCAGGCAACAACCGTTTGTTTGTACTTCTTGCAATCAGGACCAACCGTGACTCGGCCCTTCAGCTCACCCAGGTCCACCCCACACAGGGCTGGGCGTTTCCCCCTGGAGAGGGGGGGGAGAGGGCCCTGAATGCGTGCGACTCAATCCCCTCTCTGTGTGAACGGCACAAAGGGCCAGTGAAAGTGAGGGAGAGAGCCAGGGCACACATACGACCAGCGACCCTGACCCGGGAGCACACACTGCAGGTAGTGTATGGCTCGGCGTTCCCGTCTAAAGACAGACTTTATGTTTAACCTGTGGAACATAGAAGGTTTCTGTGGCCCTAGAGTTCCTACAGGTGATAAAAAGGGTGTTTATTTGGTAAAGGGCAACTGGTAAACAGCGGACACATGGCTGGTCTGAACAGTGGGACTCTGAGTTCTTTGGGTATTTGTTGATTGTATAATGATGTGACTAATGAGGACAGATGTCGTTGTTATTCGTTATTAAAAGGCCAAGATTAAGAGGCCTACCTAAAGTGTAATTTATTAGGCTAGGATGTGTCTGTTCATTTGGTTACAAATGTAAGGTGTCCTGTGACCCACTCCATCCTCTCCAAGGAGCGACTAGTTCAAGGGATTCCTCACTTTATTCTACACTCAGGAACAGTTCAGGAACCCCAACAGTACCCTCGGATGTCTGGAGGGATCATGGGCTGAGAGTGAGCCATCCCAGGGAGAGAGGAGCACGCCTCGATATTCCAATGAGGACCCATTCTGGACAGTTCAACGCCTCCATTCAGCTCCTCCAGGGACCAATGAGGAGGTAGTCACCCCAGCCACCACCTCCACCACCTCCACCACCACCACCACCACCCCAAACACAGACCCCTCGTCAGAGAGCCCATCCCTGACAGTTCTGCCATGTGAAACATCATGATGCCAAACATGCCCCCAGCAGCGACAGAGACATATCTGGTGGGATTATCTCATGCACACATTCTTGAGGGCTTGAAGAGAATGTGACCACATTGTGACCTGCTCCACGGCTGAGATGGGGGTGTGGGAGCCCCTTTGTTCCAGAGGGAGTTCTATGAATAAATAAGAGTTAACTTTGAGAGCGTCTGCCCGTGGCGACTCAAACATCCCATTGATGGCCTTCAGAAAATAACTATTTACAAACCACACCGCGATAGTCCAGTGATCCCTGACTCGTCATTAACAAGAACAATGTTTTGCTACCAAACGCCCTTTCTTCATTATTCATAAACCAAGGCTGTCCAGAGTGATTGATGACGTCTCTGCCATGAATCTCGAATTGTGACAAGAGGCATTTGAATGCCAGATTCGAATCGGGAAATGTCATCAGGACATGCCATGCTACACAACGACCTGGACGGGGACACTTATCTCGTTATCTAGTTCCCCGTCAGTCACTCCCCAGGAAGGGACAGGCTAGAAATAAATGGTCTGTACTGCATTACAATGAAATGAAGAGCATGCGGGTCCTTGCCAGAGTTATATTCTGACGGCATGGCTATCAGGCTTCTGGTATTTCCCATGTATGTTGTTAGAGAGGTGGGGAAAAAGCCTGTAAGCCGACTCTGGCCTCCGAGCTGAATGAGCGAACGTAACCGTGTTCCGGTGGCAGAGACAATGCGGCCATTGTGAGCCTGAGAGTGTCTACAGAGGTCTGGTTTACCATAACAGTGCCGCACACAGGCCTCAGGGGGGGTGCGTATGGCCACGCCGCGAGGCTTCAAGGAGCCCTCCGTCCTCCTCAGGGTCTGCTTGTGAGGCGGCAGCGGTCGGTCGCCCGTCCCAGCAGACCGGGAGCGAGGTCCCAGCAGACCGGGAGCGAGGTCCCAGCAGACCGGGAGCGAGGTCCCAGCAGACCGGGAGCGAGGTCCCAGCAGACCGGGAGCGAGGTCCCAGCAGACCGGGAGCGAGGTCCCAGCAGACCGGGAGCGAGGTCCCAGCAGACCGGGAGCGAGGTCCCAGCAGACCGGGAGCGAGGTCCCAGCGGTCGGTCGCCCGTCCCAGCAGACCGGGAGCGAGGTCCCAGTGAATCACTGCAGCCTTAAAGCCAACACGGCGCTGTGTTCCAGCGCTGAGGTCTGGTAACTTACTGCTTTGACGTCAGCAAACCGAGTCAAATTCCCTGCAGGTGCTTGAATGGCTCGTTAACTGATATAGATGATGGAAAAAACAGTTCCAATTCGACAAACGCTGAAACACGACATCTACCCAGAGGCAGTCTGCTCCGTCAACACTTGGAGTAGTTTTAAGACAATGCCTATTTTAGCATTCACATTGATGGCATCAATACGCTGAATACTTCCTCTATTCCAATGACAGGACCAGGAGAGTAAACCCCGGTGCGGAGTGCGGACGTGTTGCCCATGATGGATGGTAGGCCTGCATAGCTCGGCCCTTTGAGCGCAGCGGCGCATAAGTGAACTCTGTCAGCACAAAGACAGCAGCTTCATTTGTTCAACCAGAATGTGTGTTGATTCGATGATGAATGAAGCGAGCAAATTTCCAGGAGACCACACTTCTTTGTCTGGGTTTTAGGTGGACAAAGCAGAGGGAAGGCCGATGCATCAGGAGCACAAGAACGGACTAAACACAGGAAAATGGCCGCCTTCAGCAGCTGCTAGATAAACAGAGATGGGAAAGTGACAAAGTGAACCTCTTCAATAGATGCTTGGAAATAAAGACACATTATATATATATACATATATATATACACACAACACACAGTAAGCTATTGGAATATTTAGTAAGTAAGCGTTTATTAAGGATAATATAATGATGCTATGAAGGGATTGTGTGCTCAATGTTCAATACTTCAATATTCTGATTTAGTACCATTCCAGTGGTACCATAGTAACGGCAGAGCACCATAGCAGTGATCAACAGTTATCCATCAACCCATGAATATGAGACAGCTCTACAGTAGATTGGCGAGGTGATTCATTTGTAAAATGTTATATGGACTTTAACCGTGAATCTTGGTCGTGGCCTGGTTCATTACCCCAAGTAAACCATGACAGACGGTACGTGCAGGCGGATAACCCTTGCAGCGATATGGTGTTTCAAGAATCGCAGTTTCCATGACAATGTGCTGAGATTCTTCAGAATGTGCTAAAACCCGACCAATGTCTGTTCCTCGGGAGATAACGTTCCACCACTGATAGAATCGCCACAGCCGTCCCTATCGCCTTGTCACTCACAACTATAGAAAAGTCTAGAAAGTGTTTGAAGGAAGAACAATCAAATGTGGTTGAGGAAAAAAGTGAAGGGAGGAGGGAGACAATCTGATTAAACTCAGAGTACAGCATCAGAGAGCCCACAGAGAGACCTTTAGCCACCAACGATAAGGGCACTGGCTGCCTTCCTGGGCTCCTGGGCTGATAAGAGCAGGGGAGAGCAGAGCAGCAGGTGTGCTGAACAAACGACCGGCAGAACAAGGGTGCCGCGCACGCACACACACACACACACACACACACACACACACACACACACACACACACACACACACACACACACACACACACACACACACACACACACACACACACACACACACACACACACACACACACACACACACACACACACACACACACACACACACACTTTGATTGATGGCAACAACAAAACAACGTCATTGCAACAACAAAAAAACAACACCCCTGAACTTGACACAGCACTTTCAGCCTGACCCCCACAAGGCTCCATCGACACTTACGGACGAAGCAGCTTGTGCCAGCTTTATGTTTCTGCGTTATTTCACCACTGAGTTCCTCGCACGAAATGGGTGTGCCATAAAAAGCAAAGTACAAATCACAGCCCCGAGGATCGGGGGGGAATACACACCTAGTGACCGATTACTCAGACGTTACAAGTACACGCTAGTAAACACTGAGAGGGCGTAAAGGCAACGTCGATAAGAGAGGGATAAGGACGCGGTGCAGCTGTGAATATTGAGCAGAGGGCGGGAGGTGTGTCGGCCTGCACCAAGATCCGCGCACAGGCAGGTACCAGCTAGAGGCTGTGATTCATCCGAAGGCCCGTTAAAGTAGACACAGAAGAGCAGAGGACGCTTGGCCCCTCTAACATTAGTAGGTCTGCTAAGGGCTTTCGCTAAGCCTGTGATCAAAACACATTCATTTTAAATCTACCGACAAATCGCTGCATGTGAGGAGGATCTGCAATGCGTAGCCAGCCTCGGTCGCGGTGGTTCACTCACCGCGCTGCCAGACGGGACGCGAGGCCTTTTAATGGGGGAATAAGCCACTGTGGTGCGGTGGGGAACAGATTGTCAAACGTTAATTTACACAGTCGTAGGAGGCTACAAATGACATTGCGTGTGGTTATAAAAGACTAAGATTACCGGTACCCTAAAATAGATTTTGAAGCGGATAAAGGCATCGTTTATAATATGATTTGTAATTCTAACACGACACATATGGGTAAGTGTATGAATATAGGGTGTTACAAGGTGATATAACAACCATAAACTGAGTGTTGTTTTTTTGCGCCGTCGCTTCTGGTGGTTACACTGCAGACATGACCGCGCAGCAGCGCACTTGCTGCCCGGGGAGACGAGCTCCATCCCCCCGCCGCGGCTCCAGCTGACCCCTCCCCGGAGCAGGTTCCTCTCCGGAGCAGGTTCCGCCCCGACCGACTCTCTCCCAAGGGTACCCAGTACATCACTGTAACGTTATATAACATGGGCAACATCTCCCGGGTCGAAGGTATTCGGCCGGTCCGTTTCCCCTCGTTATGCCAGAACGAGGATAACCGCGTGATAGAGAATAAGGACCGAGGCGAGAGAACAAGTGCATCAAAATCAACCCGACGGGGCTTTACCTTTGGCCGCCTCCACCGCGCATAATAGTCCGAGGACCAGTCCGACCGCGGATGCGAATCGTGTATTCCTTCGGAACTGCATCCCGAATGTAAGCGTTGAAACACGGGGGTGGCGAACACGACCTTACTTCTATGCTACGTGAGTCGGCTCGAATATTTCTTTGTCAGGAAAAAATGTTAATCCAGAAGAGACGCGTTCAGTCACCGCGGTAGCTCTAAGATGGCCGTCAACGCCGCCGCTCTTCGCTTCTCTTCGATCGCCGCTCGCTCTCCTGCAGTCTGCAGCTGTATCCACGAGACCGACGGCCAGTGACGTCAAGACTGTTATTGTGGGAGACTTGAGCGCATGCAGCTAGTTTAGCACGGGCGGCTAAACTAAGATTGGGCCGGTGGGGGTGGTGGAGGGGCGGGGGGTGTTCTTGGTTGGGTTGGGAGGGAGTTGCCAAGCAGTAGCCTATACCATTTACTCCCCTAGATTTACACAATTCAAATAGAAATAACAGGCTCTCTCTCTCTCTCTCTCTCTCTCTCTCTCTCTCTCCTCTCTCTCTCCTCTCTCTCTCTCTCTCTCTCTCTCTCTCTCTCTCTCTCTCTCTCTCTCTCTCTCTCTCTCTCTCTCTCTCTCTCTCTCTCCCACACACACACACACACCCACACACATTGAGCACAGTAACAGAAGGAGAGAAACAGAAAGAGAAAGGTGGTACTTTTCATGAGCAATATAAACTTAATAATTTAAAACAACCCACAACAACACTTCACCCCTATATCGTCCTCCCCTTGCTGAACCGCCCGGCTCTTACAGCGTTGGATGTGTGAAAACAGAGCATCCTCATGGCAGCTATATGGGGGTTGTAGTCCAATCAACACCCTGGCTACCGCTCACACATCCTGGGGGAGAGAAACGCGTGCACCACTCATGAAATCAGACGCAGAAAGATTGTTTCACACCGTATATCATTTTGGAAAATCAGGAGAAAAGCCATTACATGTGGGTCCATTATATATGATGTGGTTGAAGGCTGATATAATGATTGGTTGCCGTTCCATTACGTCTGACTGGGCTGTAGGCTATGGAATGGAGGATCGGGGTCTTTCCTTTATGGATACTGTTTCTCTAACACATTGCATAATACATCTTCAGGTTCAACTGTGAATATTGTTTCATGAGTTTTGTAATTGATGGAGCTATCCATTCATGAAAAAGTTCAAACTCAAAGAGATGAGGTCAGACAAGATACACTTTATTGGCTATAGGGCAGTGAAATATAAAATATATTCTAATGAAAAGGACAACAGAAAAGAATTAACTATTTTTATTTATATTTAATTTCACCATGTACACAGGTACTAGGAATTCATTCTCTGCTTTTGACCCATCCGGGTAGCCGGTGAACACATACACTCACAGAGGTCCACACACAGAGGTCCACACATGGGGGCACACACATGGGGGCACACACATGGGGGCACACACATGGGGGCACACCGGCACTCCCGGAGCAGTGGGCTGCCGCGGTGCAGCGCCCGGGGAGCAGGGGGGTTTCAGATGCCTTGCTCAAGGGCACCTCATCCGTGGATTTTCTCAGGATTCGAACTGGCCACCCTCCAGTTACCAGTCCAACTCCTTCACCAGTATGCCACAGATGCCCCCTAACTACAAAACTACAACAAATATACAAGAACTTCCAGTGTGCGCTCATGAGGCACATGCCATCGAGCTCATGTCTCGAGGACCCTGTTTCATTAAAGAGGATCCCTCTCTACGTTTGTTGTGTAAGAGGGGTCACACGGAAATAACACTAGACTCTAAAAGGACCTGGGCATTATCTTAGCATGAGCCCTGTGTGTGTGTGTGTGTGTGTGTGTGTGTGTGTGTGTGTGTGTGTGTGTGTGTGTGTGTGTGTGTGTGTGTGTGTGTGTGTGTGTGTGTGTGCGTGTGCGAGCGTGAGAATGAGAGAGAGAGGCCACACTATCTGACGGTCTATAAACAGGCCCGGTCTTCAGCCAATGAGTCGATGGCGGTGGATCCGCAGCACAATGGCTGTTTGTTCTCCTCATTGGATCGGCTTGAACTGGCCGGGAGAGGATGGTTCTCAAGCCACAGATGTCCATCAATGGGGGGGGGTTGAAGAGGCATAAATGACCATTGTTACGTCTTTAGAGAGCCACCCATCCAGGCCACGGCGGTGTTCGGCGGATCAGTGTGAGATAGCGCTGGGCTGCTACTGAGGTGTTACTTCCTCCTGACATCTTCCTGCTGCTGTGACTAACTACAAATTATTTCCATGGTCGTTGAAAACAGTCTCGTCTGTACAGCCTGGACCGGTCCTTGATTGATTATCCACCGTTCCTTTGTCATTGGTGTCGGCGTATTCTCCAGTGACGGAATAGTTTCCTTTTTATTTCCTTTTTTATAGCTACTTTTTAATAGCTCTGTTGATAGAAAAGCTTTCAATGCACCTATTCAATGGCCTGACATTCAATTATAGATAATGAGTGGTTCGGTTATTCTACTTTGAAACCAGACATTTGCAAATCAGCTTAAATTAGATCAGTTTACAGGAAATCGTTGTAATTATATCCCCAGGAACAGTTTTCACATTTGTATTCTTGTTTATTGACATTCAAGAGTATACTTTATGTGTTTTAATGCTATGATATAGACAAAACTTACTTATTAAAAAAATGACTATTTTTAAAAATGACTATACTAAATCTGTCACAAATTGTCACAATAACCCAGACTTTAAGCTGTAAAGATGAATATGAGGAACTGTGATCAGTTGCTATATAAGCTATCTAACCAAACACTTGAGATCAGAACTTCCTCGATGTAAAGGTGACATGTTGATTACACGTCACCAGAGGTTATCATAGGTCGGCCAAGGCCTCAGGTCCTTTCTAATTACTGAGCAATATCTTCATTTACATTATTTATACTCCAACAATTAGCGAGTTTTTATCACGGTCAGGGCATACGGAAGGCATTATGATTTCCCCAAGAAGTCTATATTATTAACTGATGATTACAGATAAAACAGCCATGCATAATAAGAGTAATTATGGAACACAATTTAGTGCGGCAGGGTTTTAATGTATTCTCCTTCCAGCCCGAACGGATCCTTATCAAACGGTCGTTACCACCGTTTTTTAAGTGTGCTTGGCGACAGACCTTCCGGTGTGCTACAGTGGTGGGCTTTTAGCGGACCAGAATCAAAGTAGAGAAGTGGCCTCCCACTGTGGGGGTTTCCTGTCTCTGGACCAGAGCTGTCCCCTCCTGACATGAACCCCTGGAGCCCACACTGGCAACCCAAACCAGGGGGCGACCGTCCCACTCTCCCCGTGGCCGACATGGCGGTAGCCGGTAGACATGGGAGATAATTGCCTGTAAGGCTCTTCTGGGTCTGGGCTATCCGGAGTGATTTCCTTCTACAACGGCCTCTGATGTGTGATTGAATATTAATGGTGTGCTGTGATGAGAGACGGTGATAATCGTGGGATTGTTCTGTGGGGGTCACACCTCACAGAAAGGAAGAAATAAAGGACATTTCTAGGCCCGATATTTTAATTAGCTGTCTGGCAAGGAGCAAGGAACTGACAAATAAATGCACATTGTAGTGCTGTGTGGCTGCGCTGCATCTATATTTTTTATGTGTAATGTTTTTAGTCTTTATTTACAACTCTGAAAAAAATGTATGTATAAATGTTCTTTAGACAAATCAATATGTTCAATTTGAACAGCTTGAGGTTTGGTTGTTTAATGAGGATGTCATTTTGACATTGTTTGTGAAAATATTATTCAGCAGCCTGCCTTTCTCAGGTCAAATGAATAAGAATATCATGATATGATAGAATTTCTATAAAGGAGAATATTCAATGTCTCCCGGGACTATTGTTAAAAATATTCTTGGTCATCAATTACGTATATTTTATAAAATACTTATATATTTCGATTGTGTGCTTAAGGATTTTCATCATTTCATCAAGCCGACACATAATCTAATTCAGCTTCACTTCAGATTTATCTTATCTTTACTCGTTAAAATTCCTATCAATCGAATGGACTTTATTCTGTGTCCTGGTACACCACTCTTAAGTCCAACACTACATCCAAAAAACACATTTCTTATTCTAGACAACCTTTCAAGAATGTTTCTTTTTTTTCCCAGGTGTATAATACCACATCAAAAGGTATTTAAAACCCGATTCATTCACTTGCATTTGATCCTCGGCAGAATTGTGTCGATCTATTTTGGTTCACATAAAGGGAATAGCAAGGCACGGTCTGTGCATATTGAAGCACCGATAGCATCAGTGTGATGAACCGAGACATACTTCATCATTCTGCGCTGTTAACCCTAATACACGTCAACTGACCCAATCCCCGGACCACAAAACAAGCACTCGAACCAATGCAACTTTGACCCTGTCCGTCTGCTGTACATAAGAGCAACCTGTATAGTCTCCTTAGCCTTCAGAGCTTCCTCTGTCCTGTTTAACAGTCACCACGGTCAACGTGAGGTGACGGTTCAGCTGCCCCAGTTCCCATTGTGGAGCGAGGACCACCAGATCATCGGGCTGAGTGGGAATCTGACAGATGGGCTCCAGGGGCTGAGGGCACCCCCCCCCCCCCTCCCTCAAGTCTCCCATATGACTCCCTCTCTCTCCCCACACATGTTCAAGGACTCTGGGAGCAGCCTATCTTGGAGCCCCGTCGGGCACACAAACAAAACGTGAGTCACGACTCGATTGAAAGCTGAGAGTAATGAGGAACCTGTTGAAGATGGACCTACCTCGTGGGTTCCTCCAGATGGACCTACCTCGTGGGTTCCTCCAGATGGACCTACCTCGTGGGTTCCTCCAGATGGACCTACCTCGTGGGTTCCTCCAGATGGACCTACCTCGTGGGTTCCTCCAGATGGACCTACCTCGTGGGTTCCTCCAGATGGACCTACCTTGTGGGTTCTGTGGGACGTCGGGTTCCCCCAGATGGCGGCCATGTTGCTTTGCGGCGGTTGTCAGGCGGGCTGCGGTGGCGTGTCTTTGATGCTCTTGTTTATTGTTAAACCTTGACCTTTGACCCTCACAGAAGGTCACCTCTGACATGCATAGGAGAGTTAATGAGTGGGAGGGGGGGTCATGGGGGGTTCAACCTGTGCCTTTATCGCCGTGGCGAGGTGGGAGATGGTTGTCAGTTCACGTCTCATCAGTCTGCTGGGATGGACGGCGTGGGTTCTTCTAAACGTCTGCGGCCAACATGGAGAGCAGCGGACCCCCAGAGCCTTCAGCAGGGGACCCCCCCCAGAGCCTTCAGCAGCGGACGCCCGCGCGGTTCTGATCGACTGTCTGGGAAAACACTTTGAAACATCAACCTTTACCATATGGCGCTTTTCACTGTTTCACTCTGGAAGGGATGGCATGCACA
>NC_082382.1:25741817-25769675 GCF_031168955.1 Gadus macrocephalus
AGTTAAGCCAACAGAGACGGGGGACATTAAGGTTACAACACCTCTTTCTGCTGGAGTGGGACACGCGATCCACCTCCAGAATCAAAGGCACCTGGTCAGACCAGCTGTTTACCCGCTGGGGATGGGTACTAATAAAAGATGGCTTCTACCTGAGTCCATGGTGGGTGGCAGAGACCGCAGAGGCTTCAAAATAAGAGCGTGCTTCGGATTAGGGCTGGAAGGCAGCTGATAAAAGGAGAGGAAGTAGCTCACGTCCCTTTGAATCGTTTTTGGCTGCTTCCTCTGTACTTGCTGAGGATCACGTTCTTTTTAATCTAGCGCCCTCTTGTGGTGGAAGTCTGACCCGGCTACACATTAATAAATGTACAAAGAGAACAGCGCACTCTAGCGTCTGATGACTGCACTGCAGTTCACAAACAAGACCCATCCATGTGAATATATTGCGTGACTGCGTCCCTAGTTTGCTTTTGCAATACCTATTCACAGTCACACCTGGTCATTCCTGTTCACAGTCACACCTCTTTATACATGACCAGTCACGCCGTGTGATACATGACCACAGTCACACCTGGTAACAGTAAGGCAAAGCCAAGTCACTTTGTTCAAGTCACACTAGAAAAAGGTTTGCAATATATTTTTCTGTGTTGTACTTGTGTTCTCATCTGCACTGCCAAGCAACAAACCCAGGACTTCTGAGTTGTGTTTGAATGCAAGTCATGAAAATAGTATGGATGCAGTGTTAAATACAGAATCCTAAACAGCAAAGTAAGGAATAGCCGCCAAACTGTCTATTGTGGTTTTAAAGCAGCCAAACAGAGCGTCGCGATAAGGCCTCGTGGATCCCGGTATTGGCAGGCATAGACGGGGGTCTTGTGGGGTCTCTTACCCTGGTCGATGTTGTGCTGAGGTAGTTGGCTCATCTGGCTGTGGACCACGCCTGCATAGTTCCGGAGGAACGCCTCTTCACTGGGCGTGAGCTGGGAGGAAAACAGAAGGTGTGTGAGAGATGAGGACCCCCACCACCACGCATCCTAGTGATGGGGGGCTACAGACGCTCATACTAGTTACTGTACATTTACCCTCATTAGAAGGACCTTCTAGTAGGATTTAAGTTCTGCTTTTGGATTGTTTTTTTATCAAGACCTCAGATTTGCAGTGCTACTTGTGAACCACTTTATGAAAGTGCCTTCATTCCAGTTTAACGAGCTTAGGCAGTTTTATTTTGAGGACGCCTTTTCCTATTTCTAGTTAGGGTGAGTCTGATCATTTTATTTTGACCAAAGTGATCTTAATTTTTGGGCATTCAGCAGACGCTTTCCTCCAAAACGACTTCTAATAAGTACATTTGTCAGAAGAAAGATAACACCACCATATCGCTGGTGGAGCAGTAAGGTGGTTCACAGAACCAAGTGGGAAGCACCACCAATGGGCCTGTAGGATGAGTCTCAGATGAGTGGTTCCAACAGCCTGCTCCAGGGTCCTCCTCATTTCACCGTCCCCGTACGGGCACAGGTTAACCAGGGTCAATGAGCAATGGCTACAAGGCGTGTTCTCTGCTTGCTCGGCCGTTGGTGGTGTTTACTCTGTCTCATAGTGACCCAGGCGTCTGGACGGAGTCAGGTTGGATCTTGACCCAGGTGCCGGTATGACTCATCCCCTGCTGGGTCAGACAGGAACGTCCTGAACCAGTGTTCCCCCTCCAGCAGCCGCACAGCGCCCCCTCTGGATGACCAGCGCCACTGCACGCAGCCATGCTGTTCTTTTATAATTATATCTGTTCTGTCTATTATTAGAATGTATGTTTGCGGCCCCCAATGCAATATTTTTTTGGGCAAAACATAGACACATTGTTAAATTGTGATTATTTATAATTGGTGAAATACTGTGGAGAAATACTGTAATAGTTTACAGTACACCGTCGTTTTGTGCCATATAAAAATAAATGTATTATGTAGGTGGCAGTAGCTCATGAATGGCTTGGCCATCATTAAGGAAGCATTCAGAGAAAAAGCATCTGTATTACGAAACGCATACAATGGGACGACAAACCCTCTGACAACAGCCAACCTAGTCATATTGATCGGCAAGTTTGCATGAGTCAGTTTCTGGGGTTGGGACATCGACTAACAGCCAGAAACCATCAGTCACGTCCGCAGAGGATTCAACGCAAACTGATCTCTAGTCGAGGCAGTCGGGTCAGCCCACTGGAGCTGCTGCTCTCTAGAGGCCGTGGGAGTACCCCACCTGATCAACGACCACGCATTAGAACACTCAACGCATTGCCAGCGCAACCTAATCATGGTGTCTAATGATGAATGAATCTGTAACAAGATAAAATATCACAGGAAACTATCCCTCTGCTAGGGGGAACTCAACAACTATCCACGACTACTGAGTGATATAGTAAAGGCACATCTTAAGGACCATGTGAGACCATGGTCGTTTGGTCAGAGAGCAGAGCTGGAACGGTAGACGGCACACGGTGAGCGAGCCTCAGAAGAGGCTCCGTATACGTACATTGGACCCCATCTTCTTGAGCATGAGCAGAACCCGCACTTTCTGTTGGATGTACATCTCTTCAGGAGACTTCCCCGGGACCTCCTCCCGGTTCATGACCCCTGCTCCTGTAGCTCTGCGGACACAAACACGAGAACACGTTAGCCCTTACATTACACTCACATTACGGGCACTCAGCAGACGCTTTTATCCACAGCGACGCAAAGAGAAACATCAATATCTCTGTCGCTACAGAAAGGATGTTCATAGAACCAAGTGCCAGGCAACAATCGCTAGGTTATCCCATTCCTAAAACGATAGCTAGGATAAGACGCTACAGATTGCTACGTTCTAAGTGCCAGGACGTACAACACACACGATAAGTGTGTTAGCACACGCTGTTAGCTCAGCATCCATAAGATAAGGCAGTGAGGGTACGAGGAGCCTATGGCAGGACTAGAGCAGTGAAGACGGGCCTCATGCCGTCATTGCGTCATGGAGGCTCCAGGGAGCCGTGACGACGCACACCGCCGCTGGCGCGTCGTTAGGACTGAGCTGCTGCCGGTGGTGAGTCACCGGGGCTTCATCTGGCGCCGTCACGCAGCGAGCAGCGCCTCCGTTAACGCTGCACGCCTCTCCTCACAGAGCCTGGCCCCGCCCACAACCCCCTTCCAGCCACTAAGGACCTGGCTTCAGGAGGGGCCATATATGGGCGTGGCCGCGCAGGAGGAAGACGACGAGAGCCCAGCGAAGGCGACAGCGCTGCGGCCGTTTCTGACACGCGAGCCACGGACAGGCGGACCGACGTCACGCGGACGTCCGGATTTCACACGGTTTCGAGGTGCGAACCACCTCGAGATCGAGAGCACAATTCAACTGAAAGCCAAAAAAACTAGATTTTCCCTAAGATGATACTGCATGCATGTCCTATACGATATGCTGGAGGGAACAATATTAGTATGCACGTCTAGGTTCCACCCCCTCCTGGTTAGAACGATCGTGATGCCCACGGGGCCTCGGGCAGCTAGCTGGGGTAATCCCTCCTGCCCCCTATCCAAACAAAAGGACCAGTAATGCATGTTGAGGCTGTTTGATGTGGGGCTGTACTAAAGGAGGAGCTAGCTGCTACGGCTAGCTGCAGCTCTTGGCCAGTCATTGCAAACACCAGCAGCGTGGGTTAGCGAGTCAGTGCACCAGTCGACTCTTAAGACCCACCAGACTCCATCGACGGGGGGTTCGGAGGAGCATGAATGACCCTCGTGGAGGACCATACCCAGACCGGAGGAGCATGAATGACCCTCGTGGAGGACCATACCCAGACCGGAGGAGCATGAATGACCCTCGTGGAGGACCATACCCAGACCGGAGGAGCATGAATGACCCTCGTGGAGGACCATACCCAGACCGGAGGAGCATGAATGACCCTCGTGGAGGACCATACCCAGACCGGAGGAGCATGAATGACCCTCGTGGAGGACCATACCCAGACCGGAGGAGCATGAATGACCCTCGTGGAGGACCATACCCAGACCGGAGGAGCATGAATGACCCTCGTGGAGGACCATACCCAGACTGGAGGAGCAGGAGAGGAGGGAGGCCGGTCCGTTGAATCACCGCTCAACCCCGACAGAGAGAGACACAGAGAGGGACGTGATGGAGGGGCTGGCGTGGGGCGGCTCAGTGCCTCGGACCCCCGTCAGAGGAGGAGGAGGTGGAGAGGAGAGGGGTTAGCAGGGGCGGGGCCTCGGACCCCCGTCAGAGGAGGAGGAGGTGGAGGTGGAGAGGAGAGGGGTTAGCAGGGGCGGGGTCTCGGACCCCCGTCAGAGGAGGTGGAGGTGGAGGTGGAGAGGGGAGGGGTTAGCAGGGGCGGGGTCTCGGACCCCCGTCAGAGGAGGAGGAGGTGGAGAGGGGAGGGGTTAGCAGGGGCGGGGTCTCGGACCCCCGTCAGAGGAGGAGGAGGTGGAGGTGGAGAGGAGAGGGGTTAGCAGGGGCGGGGTCTCGGACCCCCGTCAGAGGAGGTGGAGGTGGAGAGGGGAGGGGTTAGCAGGGGCGGGGTCTCGGAGCCCCGTCAGAGGAGGTGGAGGTGGAGGTGGAGAGGGGAGGGGAGGGGAGGGGTTAACAGGGGCGGGGTCTCGGACCCCCGTCAGAGGAGGTGGAGGTGGAGAGGGGAGGGGAGGGGTTAACAGGGGCGGGGTCTCGGACCCCCGTCAGAGGAGGTGGAGGAGGAGGTGGAGAGGGGAGAGGGGAGGGGAGGGGAGGGGTTAACAGGGGCGGGGTCTCGGAGCCCCGTCAGAGGAGGTGGAGGTGGAGGTGGAGAGGGGAGAGGGGAGGGGTTAACAGGGGCGGGGTCTCGGACCCCCGTCAGAGGAGGTGGAGGAGGAGGTGGAGGTGGAGAGGGAGGTGGAGGTGGGGAGGGGAGGGGTTAGCAGGGGCAGCGTCTCGGAGCCCCGGCGGTGAGGTGTTTGATCACATCCCTCTCCACTCCCCTCCTCAGAGGGCTGGAGCCCAGAGACTCCCAAGGAGGGGGAGCCCAGGGACTCCCCCAAGGAGGGGGAGCCCAGAGACTCCCCCAAGGAGGGGGAGCCCAGAGAGCAGCCATCCAGCGGGCTCAGGGGCCAAAGACCCCCCCCCCCCCCCCCCCACTCAAATACAGGATCAATGATTCAATCTATAAAACGCTCCCCAGGCACCGGGACATTGTGCTGCGAGGACGCCTGCAGGCAGATAGCCGTCCCGTCTCCTCTGAGCAGAGTGAGGTTAACCATGTTTGGACGGAGCGAGCTGACGGAGAAGAGGACCACGAGCTGGCAGTAGAACGCCGTACCTGAGCGCCTCCAGAAATACACTTTCTAAAAGTAGCTCTGGATCACCTGAGCTTTTGTAGTTGAGATAGGGCTCCATATTTAGCCTGCACTGCTGTCAAACTGTTAGGGATGGGCTGTATTAATATCTTTGCTATTTGGATAAATCACGCTATCGCACAGAAGCCGCGTGGATTAATTTGGACTTTCAACGCCGCGCTACACTGGCACACGGTCGTCATTGCCGGCGAACGTTTGTTTATATACACGCTCAGGATCCATATCCTGGGGTATCTCTTGGGCTCATGGTGCGGTTTAAACAGCGGCATTAGCTCTGACAGAGTATTTTACTGGTTGCCATGCCAACCTTTCCCTCCAACCAGGAGCAAGCCAGATCCTTTATTTATGTCACCTGCTGCTAGGACTCACACACATACTGTACATCTAATTGATCCAACAGCACATCCACAATGTCTCCATCTCATCGTGTGAGGGAAGGGTTCGGCTTGCAATCGACTTACTATTTAAAAGATACAGGAACAATGGGGATTTATGATGTAGGAAAGTAATGAATGGAAAATGATATAGCAACTATTTATTTATTAACTATTAGTCGTTCTCAATTAACAATTAATTGGTCAAAAGGAATAGCAGAAATTACTGTTGGCCTGTTCTACCGCTAATTGTAAGTACATCTTATCGTCTTCTGAATCTGAATATTCAAATAATGTTTCAGAAAGTTACGTCTTCAAGAGCATTTGAGGAGATAATGTGGTCAGGCCACACACACAAACAAACACCAACGCAAAGAACACGCCACAGTCCTGGAGCCTCCACACTGACACCTACCGGCTGGGACATTATGAGTCTTTGGGCCCTATCTTGCATCCAGCGCAATTGACTTTCTACACCGTTGTTCAGATGCTATTTTAAGGACGCATGCATAATGTAGCTTGTGCGCCTCGCGCATACACTTTACTTCTCTCATCTACCTAGCCACACATTCTTGATAATTATTTGGGAAAGAACAGCTGATACAGCGGTAATAAGTTGTACTTTAAAACCAATGCATCTGCAAACACCGTACAGCAAACACATATTTTCTTAACACATACATCGTGTACAAGCGCATAACTTTTAGGATTGATGAGTATTTGATCGTGAGAAAAGATGGTTTTACCGCGAGTGAATGTTAAATAGAATGAATGAATGCGGACGCGCGTGTGTGTATGTGTAAAATAACTAATGAATGCGGGCGCGCTTGTGTGCATCCATCTGTTTAAACACACGCAAACTAAACACGTAACGCATAATACAGTCCATGGCAATGTATATTAACGGGGGACGCATGCATATTAGGGACACAAGTCGATAACAATAATGCATACAATATTGGTAGGAAACTATGTTTGTTAATGTATTGCGTATATCATTAAATAGAAACACAGTTACCGCATAAATATGTAAATAAGTTTTCTTTGCCGACATTTATTTGAGGACTCATTATTTCTGAAGTTGTGGAAGAAAATGTATGTGTGAATTGGGCCATAGTATTTGGCCGAAAACTGAGCCATTTGAAGTTTAAAATTCATGTATCTGTCTCTTCGGAGACTGCAGACGCGCTGTCAAAATATCAACTCGTCAGATTTAAATGCGCTCATGGCTCTTAAAGGGGATGGGAGATGGCCCTCTCATTGGTTTATTGCACGTTACGCCCAAACCACACCTACGGGTAATTAGGCTACTTCAGGGCAACGCTTTTTAGATTTTCGTCGGGCGCAAGTCATTTATCCGCCGGTATAATAGCAACATCGCTATAGAACCGCCCAAAAAGCTACTTGCGTTTGGCGCTTCACACTTGCGTTTCAGGCTGTTGAAAAGGGACCTTTGAGTCACTTGAGCAGAACCGGGTTAACCTAAAACATTGAGCAGAACCTCACTTATGTTGTTAAAAGAGTGTTCCACCAAGACTGCCTTCTGTGTTCACAAGGTAACACATCAGTGATGGAGAATACAAGATCAGCCTCTGATTCATGCCGGTGGGTGGGTAGATATTTGGCAGTGCCCATTCTCTCCATTCCAAGAAGCAATTCTTTGAATAATAAACGGGTGAATGTTAAGTTAATTATTCTTGAGCAGCGTGCCGCGTACTTCTGGCCGTCATTAATTCAGATATGCGTGCTGTTGGCCGTGAGCCTGTTCCCGAGGGACACAACGGAGCGGCTGTCTGGGGGCGTGGTCCTGGGCGGGGTCTAGCTGCTGGAGGTGGGGTCGCGTTAGCCCCCCCCCCCCCTTGGGGGGGCGCTCCCCCCGCCAGCCAGGCCAACGCAGCGAATACCCAGACCTAATCAAAAGGATCGCCTCGGTGCTGAACTAGGGCTTACACACACACACACACACACACACACACACACACACACACACACACACACACACACACACACACACACACACACACACACACACACACACACACACACACACACACACACACACACACACACACACCCCTGTACCCCTGTACCCCTGTACCCCTGTACCCCTGTACCCCTGTACCCCTGTACCCCTGTACCCCTGTACCCCTGTACCCCTGTACCCCTGTACCATCTCACTCCCCGGTGGGTGTCAGCGTTGTGCTGGGTTGGGTCGGATCCCGTGGAGTTCTGTGAAGCCTCAGAAGCGGGGTCTGCTAGCTAGGCCTGCTGGAGTCAACAGCACGGCCACGGACACAGCGCCGCTCAGTAGTCCAAGCTCAACGCCCGCTGCTTCGGCTGACAATGGCAGTTAATGGGGAGGATGCAATGTAGGATTCAGACATTTGGCCCGTTTTTACGTCAGCTACCGATATTACACATTTCTTGGCAATATATTGGTGAATCATTGGTGTTTTTTTTCTACTTCCTGTTCTGTGTGTTTTTATGTGATATAATTAGCACCATACATTAGGCTGTCCTAAGTAACTCTAGTTCAGCCTAACCACCCCCTCAGCCCTTCCACACCCCACCCTGGAGTCGGCCCCAGTGGCCGGCTGCCAGGGACCACACGATGCACCGCGACCGCCACTCTCTGACCGGGGTCGGCCAGACCGCGGGGGGGGGGGGGGGGCGTGCCCTGGTGGCGCACCGCATGTGGTTAGCCCCGCTGGCACAAACCATTCTTACCCTTTCTAAAGCGCCCTAGACCACAATGTCTGATTGTTTTGCAGCGGTGTCTCCCCTAGGGTGCTATGGGTGAGCCTCTAGGCCGGGGGTGCCCAGGGTGCCCCTCTAGGCCGGGGGTGCTCTGGGTGCCCCTCGAGGCCGGGGGTGCCCTGAGTGACCCTCTAGGCCTAGGGTGGGTGACCCTCTAGGCCTTGGGTGCCCTGGGTGCCCCTCTAGGCCCTGAGTGACCCTCTAGGCCGGGGGTGCCCTGGGTGACCCTCTAGGCCTAGGGTGGGTGACCCTCTAGGCCTTGGGTGCCCTGGGTGCCCCTCTAGGCCCTGAGTGACCCTCTAGGCCTAGGGTGGGTGAGCCTCTAGGCCGGGGGTGCCCTGGGTGAGCCTCTAGGCCGGGGGTGCCCTGGGTGACCCTCTAAACCGGGGGTGCACGGGCGTCGGGCGCGGAGGCCAGAAGACAAAGTGCAGGGAGGGAGAAGTGGGGAGAAGTGGCCTCCATTCAGTGAACCCACGCAGACGTGTGAGAAACTGAAGAGGGCTGGATGCCTGGTGTCTGGGCCAACTGGGTTTGCCAAAGGCGGAAGGCCCGGGTAGCAGCTGTGTACGGTGCTGGTTTCGGTACCGCACACAGCTGCCATGCCTGTGAATGTGAACCCAGCCAACGACGAGAGGGGGGGGGGGGGAGAGTGAGGAGGAGGGGGACACATCTGACTATGGGATCCTAGAATATTGTGGAACTCGAGTTCCAAGTTCCAAGATATATACAAAATATGTATTTATCCAATGTAATGGGCAGATTTCCCTTGTGAATGACCCTGCCTCTCTCTATAGGTCAGGGCTGAATGTGAGTGTGTCTATAGGCCCTGCTGGCTGCTAAGGTCCGTGCTGGAGGCTGCAGCCTGCCTTTGTGCCGTCCTCCCCATATCTACACTGTACACAACAATGGCCGCAGTATTTGGGGGACAATGCCCCTGAAGTGGATTGTAAAAATAAAGACTGGTAAGTAGGTCATGTGTTGTTAACACGTGAGGCATGAATGCAGACGAGGCCGCTGCCCATCGCCACGGACCCCCACACGCTTCACTGCGGCTGAATTGCAGGTATGCTTTTACATTACGCTTACATTCAGGTGCTTGGCAAATGCTTTCCAAAGCGACTACAATTAGTACATTTGTCAGAAGAAAGAGAAACAACAATATATCGCTGTCGGTGCCGTGAGGATGCTCATAGAACCAAGTGCCAAGCACTAAAAATCGCTAGGTTGACCCATTCCCCGACCGTGTACAAAAGACATAGCTCAGTTAAGACGCTACACAATGCTAAATACTATTTTCAAGTGCCAGGGCGTACAAAGGACGTATGTATGCCTATTAAATGAACCCCTAGCCTAGGGTAAGGTGTGTTTCTGCATGCAGTTGGGGGTATTTGGATCAATGTGTTCCTGTACCCTATGGACTAATCAATGCATCAAACCCTGCAGAAACGTAGGGAGATGCTGAGCGTCTGGTGCGGAGTTACTACAGCGTGCATCCCTGCTGCGTGTTCCTCTTGTGCGTCTTCACAGAGCCCCTTAAGAGTTTGAAGTGTAGGACTAATTCATGTCATAAAACGTAATCACGGCGTCTGCGGCTACAACTTATGATGCATTATCTCTCATGGATTTACACATTCAGACGGGCAGCCCGAGCCTGCCCGGGATAGAGCAGGGCCTGTGATCTCAGCGAGCGTCTGCCCTCGCCACAGCACCTCTCAGGGGAGGGGATACAGACGCTGCTCCCTTAAGCTGGTCCCTGGGGGGCCACATGAGACTGAAACATTTCAAAAGCACCAACATCAAGGCGGAGAACCGAGGCGTCTGTATGGGGGGGGGTATTAAGACATTGCTAGGGATGAGGCGATGATTAGATCTAGACCTTTCTCTTAGATCATATTTTTATGATATTTTTTATTATGGGTGCACTAAGGGACAAAGACCGAGGCTTCTGCATTATAGATAAAAACATAGCAGAATCAATTGCATTACGCGCACATAAAGCATTTCTCTCTTCCTTCCTCAGAAAGCAGATGCATCGTTGTATTACTCCAGTCTCTTGCAGCTCTGGACACAGTGTCCGAGTCAGGAATGAAAAATAAATAAAGACTTGTGCGAGGAAGCATCTCAACTTCGGCTGGTCACCATAGGAACCGCTGCAAGTACGGAGCACTGGTACGAACTCCCCTGAGCCCTCTCCTCAGCTGCTTTAGAGACAGCGGACATTGTTGTCCTCTGACACTCAGAGGAAGGGGGTTGATGAGATGGAAGGGGGTACTGCACACTGAAGCACACCTGGCCAGGCTGGGGGGGTGGAGCCATGTACTACTGATCCAAGCCCCGCCAGACATGGTCATGGTGCCACCAAGACTTTAATAGCATGAGGTGGTGCAGCATGGGGAGGCCATGATAGAAGCGGAGGGGGAGGGTTATAAGCCGTTACCCATGGCCAATCACTCAAGCCAACCTCATTTATGCCCCCTGGCACAGGCAGCATGCCAACTTCACAGCTGAACATGTTGTCAGCTATCTGACAGTTGGGCGAAAGCAGACATTGTATGGCATTCAGTGGCAAAAAAAGGGTGGGGATGGATATAAAAATAGATTGTGGTAGGAGGCACAGCACACATAGTTTTAATTAAAAACACACTTCACTTCTATACTGGGAAAATGCCTGGCATTTTTTTGCGGAGAAACATGTGAAGACCCCATTCACAGTGTTAAAAGAGAAAGGGCATTGGAGGAGGCTGGCTTCAGTTTCACAAAATGACCATTTGGTCAGACGTCCCCCCGCGTAGGAGGACCAAGAGTCCCTAATCCAAACGAGATGAGGATCAGGATCAAGACCCTGCTGGGTTCTTGATGCCCTGCTTTTATTCATCAACACACATACGGAGGAGGATCATTATAAAAAGTTAAGCTGGAGTAATGTGATTCGGTTAGAGACTAACGGTAACATCTTATAACGTTTTCAGTGTAGTTGTTGATACATGGAAGTACTAGTTATTTTAAGCGAACAACACTACCGTGGCATCAGGAACAAATAACCCTAACGATAAATTCACCAAGTGTATTCAGTTTGTGAAGCAGGACATTTCCACCGTAGCAGACCGACCGACCCCCTTTAGAGGACCGAACCGACCCCCTGTAGCGAACCGACCCGACCACTGTAGAGGACCGACCCGAACACTGTAGAGGACCGACCTGGCTGCCTGTAGCAGACCGAACCGACCCCCGTAGAGGAACGACCCGACCCCCCGTAGCAGACCGAACCAAGCCCATGTAGAGGACCGACCCGACCCCCTGTAGAGGACCGAACCGACCCAACCCCCTGAAGTAGACCAACCCGACCGACCCCCTTTAGCAGACCGACCCGACCCTTCTCCAGCTAGCCACCAATCGATCATTCATCGCCTTCTCGCTCCCCGACCCGCTAACAACCTCCATTGTGCGAAAACGACAACGGTGCTAACGCAAAAGTTACATTTAGATCCACGTCAGCCTCTCCAAAACGCCAAGACTCGGTGTTAAACGACCCTCCGCTTCCCCAGTACAACCAGGGTACGGAGCTAGGCTAACAGGCTAGCAGCCCGAGACAAAAGCCTGAATGAAGCGGGGCTCCAGGTACCGCTGCCCGGTCGACCAGCAACACACAACCCACCCCACCCCACGGGGCTCCAACCCCCTGCTACTGCCGGACCCGTGTTTTATTAAAAAACAAACTCCGTTATCTCTTACCCCTCCTGGTCCAGCTTTTCTTTCTTCGGTATCCTATTTGAATGGTGTGTTGTTTTAGGAGGGCGTCCTGTTCCGGGGTCACATCCCTCCAGTCGGCAGAGGCTGAACGACGGGAATCACGCAGCGAGCTCCCGCTGTTAGTTCGTTTCTCACCACCAGGGGCGCCGTTGCACACTCAGAGAAATATAAGACCCCCGGGTTTACCAAGGACCCCCATTCAGCTATCGAAGACATTGCTAGTATAAACGAATAATTATAAACGATACTAGGTGTCAACATTACCGATGTTGAATAGATAATTATATGGTTATTTTTACCTCATAATACTGGGGACATTGTAACATACACGTGCAAAATAATATATAAATAATGCAGTTTCTCTGGATGAATAGTTTAACCAGATGTTTATCAAGGGATATTGCACTCAGCAGCACTAAACATTGAATTGGCAGTGGTGGCAGTGGTATCTTACCACCACCATATCTTAGACACACATCTCCCCCCCCCCCCCCCCCCCTCTATTTAATAAAAACATGTATTTCTTTAAATACTTTCTGAAAGCACATTGGGTGCATAAGAGGGCTTAGACAACAGAGCAGTCATGGCATTAACATAAACTATGCAAAAGCACAGAGGCAGCTGACATTCTACGCATTGAAATAAATGAATTGGTAACATCTCACACACACACACACACACACACACACACACACACACACACACACACACACACACACACACACACACACACACACACACACACACACACACACACACACTATTATCATGTCCCAGCTCCAGTCTGAGAGGGGCTCTTGGTTCGACTGGCACCAGGTTGCTGTGTGGGTCCGGGTCGTGAGAATCATCTGATTTCAATTCACAAAATACATCCACAATTTAGAGGATGGGTATGATTGCTTTCGATACGATGGCTTAATCATTAGGAAATACTTTAGTTTAATATTCAGTTCTTCTTAATATTATTATTATTATTACTTCTCTAAAGGTCATACTGTGAGGCAATTTTCAAAGTTTTGAAGGCAAAAGTGAAAAAACATGTATCGAAGCATGAAAAATAATAAAACCTACACAAGTTCCTCAGAATACCCTGATGATATCTTATATAAATCATAATCTAACTTGATATGTTGAGGGGAAATGCACTTGAAATGGCAGAACATGATGTAAACCTTAAGGGGAATGGGGTCTTCCAAAACCATAGAATACTCTTGCAGTCTTCTCCGTCGAGGGATGCATTAGAGTCAGTTTGCTGGGCTTTTGTACATACAAGTTTTCGTCCATAAGTAACTCGTAAGCAATGCATTGAAACACCTCAAACGGCCGAGGAAAATCTGCCTTCTGTTAGACGAAAGAATAGAAGGCGCTAATGAATACCCGTCCTCCGAGACCTTATTGACGTCATCCCGTTCGTCCGTCTCGTTAATATATATCGTTATCCCTCGAGATGGCAGAAGCTAGTTCAGCTTAGCTTTAGGGGAACCTGGCAACTCAGGCGTAAACATTCATTGAAGTTCTCTAAATGGCATCCGTGAAGTTGAATCTTTTCAGTGCATTTTCCCCATATTTGGTCCCATAGAATACACCCCAGGGGGGCAGGTGGCTACGGGGGTCTCCTCTCCTCCGGCCTGGGGGCTCACGGCCTCTTGTCTTTGGCCAGGGAGTGCATCATCCAGTTGACCTTGGTCTTCCAGCTCTCCCTCAGAGCCTCGTTGAACTTCACCTTAAAGCTTTTCAGAGCCTCCTCCTCCGTCTTCCCCAACGCCAAAGAGTCCTTAGGATCCAAACAGGGTTGGTTAAACACGTCAGTCATTCAGGACGCATTGCTCACGGAGTCAACGGTGGCGTCGTCATGTAGTGTACATGGTACTGCAAGTCCCAGGAGCTTGTGTATTCTTCTGACTAAATAAATAGGCACAGCATTGATCTTGATTTACTGCAACTACTTCATTCGTTAAGCACACAGCTTAGCCATTTGGGATCGAACCTCCTCAAATAATAATGTGCTAAACAACAATAACAAAGATAAATCCTACATCCTCTTATTTTGAACTAATCTCGGATCCAGGAGTCCTACTATGTAATAGCAGAACTTCTTGGGGGTTATGCCTGGTTCCTGTTTCAATACAGGGCTAATAATGAGAATCGTATTGTCATGAAAGAGGAAGCTTTCAGAAGGAACTGTGAATGCTTAAGGTACTACTACAGAAACTTGTCTACGGTTTCGCTCTGAAACCTTAATGGACACTGTCTTCGTAGTTTACAACTGTTGGCCGATTGTGGTTGCCTATTACGTGCTGACAGATCGTCCCCTCAAGCCATATGATTGGTCCAAACCAACATGAAGTGACAGAAAGAGAAACCCCCCATTTGCCATCAGATTTTAGACTATGAATCTAAAATCGGATTACACTGCAGATTATTGAGATGCCTCTTGATCAAATAATTACATGTCAGTATTTCTTTAAGTTATTGACTGGGAGATTTAATAAACTTCATCAACTTAATCCTCCTCCTCACCTTAAGGTACTGTATGTCCTTGAACGAGGAGAGCTCTGGCAGTCCCGCTGCCTTCATCATGGCGAAGAGGTTGACGAACAGAGTCCCGTTCCGACACAGGATCTTGTAGGCGCGCTCGCAGTAGTCCCTGAACCTGACAAACGCGGGGACAGGACCTCCACGTCAGACACACCGTATCGTATCGAGAGGAGAGTTTGACAGACCAGAAGTGGTTGCGTACCTCTCAAACTTCTCGCTGTTGTTGGTCCTTCCCTGCTGGATGACGTGGACGAAGTCGTAGGTCAGGATGAACGGCACACGCTCCCGGTTAATGCCAAGCTTCCTTTTGAAGTTTCCCAGGAAGTGGCCAAAGTCTATATGAAACAGCTGAGCATAATAATAGAAGAAGATACAAAACAGATCAAACATAGATAACAAGGAAGCATGAGATTTGTATAATGCATATGTGAGCCATACTTTTTACTTAAAGGAGAAATCCGGTGTAAAATAGTTGGAATGTTCGTTTGGGAGCAAAAAAGCGCGTATAGACGCATTCTTAAATTGGCTTATGGGGGCATGTGTTATGGTAAAAACTAAATCGCTATTTTATACCACTTAAAAGGCTAGAAGTAGCCTGACACTTCTTTGGTAGTATAATAAGGGTCTTAACATATAAAACAAAGCATTAATAACTTTGTAAGTGTACAGATTGTTTATTAAAAAGGACATTTTATACACACAATACCATCAGTAGTTTCCCCGTCGACGCCATTTTGTTTTTAATACTCGATAAGTAGATTGACGAACACAGAGATTGCGTGCTGTTGACGGATGTCACAATCTCTGTGTTCGTCAATCTACTTATCGAGTCTTAAAAACAAGATGTGTGGGGGAGTGTAGGGCTACTTCTAGCCTTGCAAGTGGTTTAAAATAGCGATTTAGTTTTGACCATAAAACATTTCGTTCCAAGTTTATAGCGTTTTGATAGAATTTGCCAAAAACAGCCAACTGAAGAATGCGTCTATATGCACTTTTTTGCTCCAAAACGAACATTCCAACTCGTTATCATAGCAAACATATCACAAATCCATTTTACACCGGATTTCTCCTTTAACATATCATCCTTGTAAGGATGAATTGCCCCCTTGTGGTTGAAGCGGGATTATAGGATTATAGGATATTGAGTCGGAGTCCAAATCATGTTTGAAAGAAATGTGTACAATTAAAAAATGGCCATGATTCACCACCAGGGGGGACCAGATGTGCTGAGGCGATGCAAGCCGTTTCGAAACCAGCCCTGCCCTGTTTCACAGTGACATCACAGGTGGGCGTGTCCAGCACCATGTATGGTGATATCAAATCCTACAAGGCGGTACACTTTCAGTGGGTGGGCTAGTCGGGTTTGGAAGTAGGGGCCCTTTAAGTAAAGAAACTAGAAAGTTGCCGATGAAGGCCGAGACAGAAGCCTGGATGAAGTTGATAATAGAAGCCAGGTACCGTTCAGGATAAAGCATTACAACGGTGTTGAAGACACCAGGTCTGCTGGCCCCGTGAGAGCCCTACCTGTCCTGTCTCCCTGATCATGATGTTGTCGTTGTGACGGTCTCCGATGCCCAGGACGTACGTGGCCACGCAGTAGCCAGCGCAGGACAGCGTGAACTCCTCGATCGCCTGTTCCAGCTTATGCCTGTGGACCAATCATCAGACAGACGGGGAATCAGACCATGTTTTATATGGTTTTAATGCTCTTTCATCGTTTTCCCTGAAGAATACATTCTGGCTGACCTAGACTGAAGATAAACTTGCTTTATACTGGTCAGCAAGTTGCAAAAGCTTGGAGATGCAGGGAGTGATGGGAATTTCTTTGTGAATTTCTTGTCAGAATGAATTATGCTGACCTCTTTACTTTAATTTCATACCAGCCCCTAATAAGACTTTCATACCCTTTGCACAATAATTCCTGGTTTTATTACAATTGGCACATTGTGTGAAAGTGTGGTGAAAATCCACAAATGGTTCCGTTTTGTCACTTTTGGAAGGGCAAGGCACTTTAGATTTTTGTATCATTGAATGAGCACACACACACACACACACACACACACACACACACACACACACACACACACACACACACACACACACACACACACACACACACACACACACACACACACACACACACACACACACACACAAACACACACACACACACACGGCAGGATTTCCTCAAAGTTCCATCATGGAATATTCACTATTGGTTTCCTGAGCTTGTGAATTATTAACTGGCTCTGGATGACTGAGGGATCGGTTACATGTGTTAATAAGCGATCACCCACACCCTCCCTTTCTGGTTGGAAAGTAAAAGTAAATTATCAAACTTTTCTGTCTGGCCAAGGAGTTTGCTCATACCTGTCAGTTCCCAGTTTATAGGAATCTGTCTAACATTAACTACCTCAGACCAGAGAAGGCCTGTGCTTGAGTTGATTCATAAACACCGGTATGCATTTCCACACGGTGCTTCCTGGAAAGTCTCACCTTCCACAGCGCAAACACTGGTGAATAAAGTGCGACACAGCTCAAACGATCACCAAACTCAGTCCTAAACACAGCTTCTATGGAACACCGTGAACGGTTCACCCCCCCCTGTCTCCTAGCAGCGGTCTGGGGGGGCGCACTCACTCGGGGTTCTTGGACTTGAGCCAGTTTAGGAGGGCGTCCTTGTTGAAGGCCGCCGTGGCCGCGCTGTTGCTGTTGTCCCGCTGGATGTTGGCGATGGTGTCCGAGTTCTTCACCACCTCGATCAGACCCATCTTGTTCCCCGTGGACAGACAGCCGTACGGGATCATCCTATGGAGGAGGAGGAGGAGGAGGAGGAGGAGATGTTTTGATTATTTTTCCGTCATTCCCTCCAGGCCGGGGAAACCCTGGCCCCACCCGGGCATGAGGAGCTCTGCGTGGGGCTGGTACCTAAGATCCAGACCCTCTTTCTTCCACAGGTTCTCCATGAGCTGGATCATCTGCAGGGTCAGCATGTCCTGACGGAGATCTGTGTGTGTTGAGGGAGAGTGGACGGAAAGAGAACGACAAAGCTGTAATTTACTGTATTCAGCCCGCGTGTGTTCGTGCGTGCGTGCGTGCGTGCGTGCGTGCGTGCGTGCGTGCGTGCGTGCGTGCGTGCGTGCGTGCGTGCGTGCGTGCGTGCGTGCGTGCGTGCGTGCGTGCGTGCGTGCGTGCGTGCGTGCGTGCGTGCGTGCGTGCGTGCGTGCGTGCGTGCGTGCGTGCGTGCGTGCGTGCGTGCGTGCGTGCGTGCGTGCGTGCGTGCGTGCGTGCGTGCGTGCGTGCGTGCGTGCGTGCGTGCGTGCGTGCGTGCGTGCGTGCGTGCGTGCGTGCGTGCGTGCGTGCGTGCGTGCGTGCGTGCGTGCGTGCGTGCGTGCGTGCGTGCGTGCGTGCGTGCGTGCGTGCGTGCGTGCGTGCGTGCGTGCGTGCGTGCGTGCGTGCGTGCGTGCGTGCGTGCGTGCGTGCGTGCGTGCGTGCGTGCGTGCGTGCGTGCGTGCGTGCGTGCGTGCGTGCGTGCGTGCGTGCGTGCGTGCGTGCGTGCGTGCGTGCGTGCGTGCGTGCGTGCGTGCGTGCGTGCGTGCGTGCGTGCGTGCGTGCGTGCGTGCGTGCGTGCGTGCGTGCGTGCGTGCGTGCGTGCGTGCGTGCGTGCGTGCGTGCGTGCGTGCGTGCGTGCGTGCGTGCGTCTCACCGTCTCCGTTCTTGAAGATGATGCCCATCAGGTCTCCGGGGACCCACTGGTTTTTGTACATCAACCAGAGAGGCTTCATCTTGGAGTCCATGTACTTGCACTTCTCCACACTGCACATGGAAACAAACGCTCACTTTCCTCCAACGTGTTTAAACCATCTGATTGCCAGGACGCACGTATGAACTCATTGGATCATGTGTATTCATTATTGAGTATAAGGCCTGATGATGATGATACTATTGCTTATATTGTATTGTTTGGATTCTTGTTTGCCTTTAGTTGTGGGTTTGAGAACACCTCATGATCATTATTAGTCTAAAGTGGGGGACCCCCACAGGGTGCTGAGGGGGGCTCCACCCACCAGATCTCTGAGAGGATGATGCTTGGGTTGAGGGGGGACAGCAGGTCAGACAGCGCCTCCATGTAGGAGTCCTGCTTGATGCACAGCTTCAGGTCGTCGGCGCTCATCTTCTGGGAGCCCGACTTCACGATGTCGCTCAGGGCCTTCAGCTTCCCCAGGGCCTCGTTCTGGGGGGGGGCACATCAGACCAGAGGGTTCCTCACACACGCCCCCGGAGCTGGGTCAGGGTCTGGGTGTGGCGGCGTGGCGGCGGGGGTACCTGCTTGGTGAGGCTCCTGATGTGGTGGATGTTGCCCCTGCAGTAGGCCTCCAGGATCAGACCGAACCGCAGGCTCACCGAGGACACGTGCATCTCCGACCTACCGCCACACACACAAACAAACACACACACAAACACACACACAAACACAGAGCCCGTCAGACGTGGAACCAGGAGCGCTTTCAGAATGACTTGTTTCCATCTGTAGGCGTTTGGTTTCATCAGCGATGGTTCCTCACATCCCCTTATGGTAAACAACTAGACCCTGTGAGACCTGAGATGCCAGAAGAGGAAGTGGCCGATGCGTTTGTTGGACAGAGCCCGCTCCAGCAGAAAGGAGGTGAGGTCGCAGTCCAGGTACGACTCGTACTTCAGCACCTGCACCAGCTGGATGAGGTACTGCAGCAGCTCTCTGTCCCTGGGGGGGAACGGAGCACATTCAGGACTCCCTGGAGAACAAGGGGACCCTGCTGCCACCTGCACTATTCATTCATTCATTCGTCATTAGTTAGTAGAATTGGTCGTTTTGAGTTCATCCCTGAGCAGGTGGAGTCTACCTGTAACAGGTGGGCTGGGGAACTGGGCTTTGAACCCAGAACCTTTTGAGCAGAGAGTCATCCCCCCCCCCCCCCCCCCCCCCCCCCCCCCGCCCCCCCCCCCCCGCCATGTTCAAATTAGATAAATGCTACAGTTGCTAGCATGTTCGTACCCGAGTTTCTTGAGGCACTTGACGGTGAAGGCCCGGACGGAGGGGTCGGGGAAGCTGTAGTCCAGCAGCTCCAGAGCGTGGAGCCCCGAGAGCTCGGGCCACGCCCGCAACAGACCCACCATCTGGGGACACAGGGGGGGGCCAGGGGGGGGCCAGGGGGGGGGCCAGGGGGGGAGTGGGGGAGGGAGCGGGGGAGGGAGCGGGGGAGTCAGTGAGTGAGTGAGGGGGTGAGTGAGTGAGTGAGCCAGTGAGCGAGTGAGTGAGTGAGTGAGTGAGTGAGTGAGTGAGTGAGTGAGTGAGTGAGTGAGTGAGTGAGTGAGTGAGTGAGTGAGTGAGTGAGTGAGCGAGCGAGCGAGTGAGTGAGTGAGTGAGTGAGTGAGCGAGCGAGCGAATGAGTGAGCGAGTGAGTGAGTGAGCGAGCGAGTGAATGAGTGAGCGAGCGAGTGAATGAGTGAGTGAATGATCCAGTGAGTGAGGGAGTGAGCCAGTGAGTGAGTGAGTGAGTGAGTGAGCGAGTGAGCGAGTGAGCGAGTGAGTGAGTGAGCCAGTGAGTGAGTGAGCGAGTGAGTGAGCCAGTGAGTGAGTGAGTGAGCCAGTGAGCCAGTGAGTGAGTGAGTGAGTGAGCCAGTGAGTGAGTGAGCCAGTGAGCCAGTGAGTGAGTGAGTGAGCCAGTGAGCCAGTGAGTGAGTGAGCTCCCCACCTGCGCCACGTCCTCCCGTTTGTTCCACTTGGTGATGACCAGCAGCTTGGAGAGGCTCTCTGGGTACAGGCTCTGCACCGCCCCCCGCAGCTTCCATAGCAGCTCCTTCTCGTCCTCAAAGAACTCTGTGTGGTTCTTATTGTCCATGATCTCCTTCAGCCTCGCGTGCTGCGCACGCACACGCATGCACACACACGCACACGCACGCAGGTACACACACGCACACAGGCACACACACTTCTATAAGATACTTTTGGTTTGGTTCATCCTTAATGTGCATTTTTGTACTATAAATTTCAGCGTACAGAGATTGACCATATTATACGATGTTATACGATGCTAAACTATGTTATGTAAGGGATAATGTATAGAACGCCGGTCATTATCGAGAAAATAAGCCCCGACAGGGCGAACAGGACACCGACGCGCAGCGAAGGCGTCTTGCTTCGCCATGAAGGGGCTTATTTAACGATAATGACCGGCAAAGTTCTATACATTATCCCGCTTATTACACGGCTACTTCCCAAAACGAAGCAAATTATTTACAATGTATTTGTTACAAGCATTCATAGTGTTGATCAGCAGAGAAATAGTCCGCCCAAGACGTTGACGTCGTCGCTTAGCAACCGACAGCGCTTGGGTTGATACATATCCCGCTTATTACATTGACAAGTTACCGGACTGCGTGCGGAGTGATACCAAAGGCAAAAAGTCCTTTTGTTTACCTTGACAGCGGTCATTATTCATCCGTTGCCAATGAATTATGTAAGGAATAATCACCTCAAGGCAGGTCAATAAACAGTTTGATATGCCCGGCTCGTGGACGGCTTACTTCCGCGAGCCGGGCATATCAAACTGTTTATTGCCCTGCCTTGAGGTGATTATTCCGTTCTACTTCACGCCGGCCAACATAATAAAATAATTCAAATACTTTAATAATTAGCCTTTTTCTTATTCGTATTGCATGCTTATTAAATGTATACTCTGTTTAAGTTCATCTCCCTCGAAAAGTAGTTCCCTTTAGAACTACGGTGAATAACATTAGCTCAGCTGTAGGTAACTCGTTTCTATAGCAACCACACTAGGCTGGATCTGATCACTAGTTTAATAACGTAGTTGCTACATTCGTATCAAGTCAGTTTTAATGACGATCGATCAAACATGCACTCCTTGGTTTATTTTTACAACGGACCTCATGTTTGAAATGTATGTGATAGAAAACGATACAAGCGGCGTATTGATCTACTGTGCTCAGTCAGCAGCAAGTAGAACCGACAAATCAGCGGGCAATATGCCGGATTAATGCACCCCTCCCAGCCAATCAGAATCGAGCATTCTTAAATGAAGTAATGAAGTAGAATAACCAAAAATAATTGACAGCCGGAAGTTGTGAAGTGCCCATGCAAGTGAACGGAACGTTGAAAAGACCCGTGTAATAAACGATGTTAAACGATGCTAAACGATATTATACGAAGTTAAACGATGTCATGTAATGTTATACAACGTTATACGACCCATCTGATAAAACACAACGTTCTGATTCTTACCTCTTCCTTCGTGGGTGAAGGCATGTCCCCGTTAGCCTCCATGCAACTTATCTGAAACAAAAACCCAACATGAGCACCATTACACCACCTAAAGGCCTCAGACCATTACACCACCTAAAGGCCCCAGACCATTACACCACCTAAAGGCCTCAGACCATTACACCACCTAAAGGCCCCAGACCATTACACACCTAAAGGCCCCCCACCATTACACCACCTAAAGGCCTCAGACCATTACACCACCTAAAGGCCTCAGACCATTACACCACCTAAAGGCCTCAGACCATTACACCACCTAAAGGCCCCCACCATTACACCACCTAAAGGCCCCCACCATTACACCACCTAAAGGCCTCAGACCATTACACCACCTAAAGGCCCCACACCATTACACCACCTAAAGGCCCCACACCATTACACCACCTAAAGGCCTCAGACCATTACACACCTAAAGGCCCCCCACCATTACACCACCTAAAGGCCCCAGACCATTACACCACCTAAAGGCCCCAGACCATTACACCACCTAAAGGCCCCCCACCATTACACCACCTAAAGGCCCCCCACCATTACACCACCTAAAGGCCCCACACCATTACACCACCTAAAGGCCCCAGACCATTACACCACCTAAAGGCCTCAGACCATTACACCACCTAAAGGCCCCCACCATTACACCACCTAAAGGCCCCACACCATTACACCACCTAAAGGCCCCACACCATTACACCACCTAAAGGCCCCCCACCATTACACCACCTAAAGGCCCCCACCATTACACCACCTAAAGGCCCCACACCATTACACCACCTAAAGGCCCCCCACCATTACACCACCTAAAGGCCTCAGACCATTACACCACCTAAAGGCCCCACACATTACACCACCTAAAGGCCCCACACCATTACACCACCTAAAGGCCCCAGACCATTACACCACCTAAAGGCCCCCCACCATTACACCACCTAAAGGCCCCACACCATTACACCACCTAAAGGCCCCAGACCATTACACCACCTAAAGGCCCCAGACCATTACACCACCTAAAGGCCTCAGACCATTACACCACCTAAAGGCCTCAGACCATTACACCACCTAAAGGCCCCCCACCATTACACCACCTAAAGGCCCCCCACCATTACACCACCTAAAGGCCCCCCACCATTACACCACCTAAAGGCCCCCCACCATTACACCACCTAAAGGCCCCCCACCATTACACCACCTAAAGGCCCCCCACCATTACACCACCTAAAGGCCCCACACCATTACACCACCTAAAGGCCCCAGACCATTACACCACCTAAAGGCCCCACACCATTACACACCATTCACACCTCCCCCAGTAGAGACCAGAGACCAGAAACCAGACCAGAGACCAGAGACCAGACCAGAGACCAGACCAGAGACCAGACCAGAGACCAGAGACCAGACCAGAGACCAGACCAGAGACCAGAGACCAGACCAGAGACCAGACCAGAGACCAGACCAGAGACCAGACCAGAGACCAGACCAGAGACCAGAGACCAGACCAGAGACCAGACCAGAGACCAGAGACCAGGGACCAGATCAGAGACCAGACCAGGGACCAGAGACCAGGGACCAGATCAGAGACCAGACCAGAGACCAGAGACCAGACCAGAGACCAGACCAGAGACCAGAGACCAGAAAACCAGAGACCAGACCAGAGACCAGACCAGAGACCAGGAGACCAGAGACCAGACCAGAGACCAGACCAGAGACCAGGAGACCAGAGACCAGGAGACCAGCAGACCAGGATACCAGAGACCAGACCAGAGACCAGAGACCAGGAGACCAGGAGACCAGAGACCAGACCAGAGACCAGAGACCAGACCAGAGACCAGAGACCAGGAGACCAGACCAGAGACCAGACCAGAGTCCAGACCAGAGACCAGAGACCAGACCAGAGACCAGAGACCAGACCAGAGACCAGACCAGAGACCAGGAGACCAGAGACCAGACCAGAGACCAGAGACCAGACCAGAGACCAGGAGACCAGAGACCAGGAGACCAGCAGACCAGGATACCAGAGACCAGAGACCAGACCAGAGACCAGAGACCAGGAGACCAGGAGACCAGAGACCAGACCAGAGACCAGAGACCAGACCAGAGACCAGAGACCAGAGACCAGGAGACCAGACCAGAGACCAGACCAGAGTCCAGACCAGAGACCAGAGACCAGACCAGAGACCAGAGACCAGACCAGAGACGAGAGACCAGAGACCAGGAGACCAGAGACCAGGAGACCAGAGACCAGACCAGAGACCAGACCAGAGACCAGAGACCAGACACCAGACCAGAGACCAGGAGACCAGGAGACCAGAGACCAGGAGACCAGGAGACCAGAGACCAGACCAGAGACCAGAGACCAGACCAGAGACCAGAGACCAGAGACCAGACCAGTGACCAGACCAGAGACCAGAGACCAGACCAGAGACCAGACCAGAGACCAGACCAGAGACCAGACCAGACACCAGACCAGGAGACCAGAGACCAGAGACCAGGAGACCAGAGACCAGAGACCAGACCAGAGACCAGAGACCAGACCAGTGACCAGACCAGAGACCAGAGACCAGACCAGTGACCAGACCAGAGACCAGACCAGAGACCAGACCAGAGACCAGGAGACCAGGAGACCAGGAGACCAGAGACCAGAGACCAGGGACCAGGGACCAGAGACCAGAGACCAGACCAGACCAGACCAGAGACCAGAGACCAGAGACCAGAGACCAGGGACCAGGGACCAGGGACCAGGGACCAGGGACCAGGGACCAGAGACCAGAGACCAGGGACCAGGGACAGATCAACAGACCAACAGATGAGCGGTGAGGCCCTCTCCCCCCCCCGTCACCTTGTCGTGGGGGGGGTAGTAGAGGGGCTGCGGCCGGACGCTGGGGAAGTGGATGAGCAGCGCGGCGGCACTGTCCACGTTGGTGTTCTTCTCCACGGTGCCCATGGGGTTCAGCAGCTCGCTCTTATCATCTGTAGGGAGACGTTATGACGGCATCCATCATCGCCACGTTGACATCAACGTGTCTCTTATTGTAACCCTAACCCTAACCCTAACCCTACACGCTACAAAAACAAACAAAAAGATTCAATGTGCTGAGTCCATGAGCTGCAATTGTATGTGTGAGGCTTAGCAAAGTGTAGCATGTAGCTGTATGTTAGCATGGTGTTGGTTGGTATGTTAGCATGGTGTTGGTATGTTAGCATGGTGTTCGTATGTTAGCATGGTGTTGGTTGGTATGTTAGCATGGTGTTGGTTTGTATGTTAGCATGGTGTTGGTTGGTATGTTAGCATGGTGTTGGTTTGTATGTTAGCATGGTGTTGGTATGTTAGCATGGTGTTGGTTGGTATGTTAGCATGGGGTTGGTTGGTTAGGGTTAGCATGGTGTCGGTTGGTATGTTAGCATGGTGTTGGTTGGTATGTTAGCATGGTGTTGGTTGGTATGTTAGCATGGTGTTGGTTGGTTAGGGTTAGCATGGTGTTGGTTGGTATGTTAGCATGGTGTTGGTTGGTTAGGGTTAGCATGGTGTTGGTAGGTATGTTAGCATGGTGTTGGTTGGTTAGGGTTAGCATGGTGTTGGTAGGTATGTTAGCATGGTGTTGGTTGGTATGTTAGCATGGTGTTGGTTGGTTAGCATGGTGTTGGTTGGTATGTTAGCATGGTGTTGGTTGGTATGTTAGCATGGTGTTGGTTGGTTAGGGTTAGCATGGCGTTGGTTGGTTAGGGTTAGCATGGTGGTGGTTGGTTATGATTAGCATGGTGTTGGTTGGTTAGGGTTAGCATGGTGTTGGTTGGTTAGGGTTAGCATGGTGGTGGTTGGTTATGATTAGCATGGTGGTGGTTGGTTAGGGTTAGCATGGTGTTGGTTGGTTAGCGTTAGCATGGCGTTGTGTGTGAAATGGGACATCAAACATCACGCTGTAAAAGCAGAAACTCAGAGCAGGCCTCTTCCTCTCGACCTCAAGAGGATATGAAGGTGATAGCTAACGTCCATTTCCACACCTCGAAGCAGACTCTGAATTGGGACGCGCAAAGCGGGTGACAGGTGTGAAATGACGTGACATTTCGAGTGCGATGCGTTCATGACCCCGGGGGGGGGGGGGGAGCAGTGCTGCTGTAGCTCAGCCAGGGGGGGTACCTGGGATAGAGGGCCACATGGACAGAAGGAACTCCCCGGTCTTCAGCTGGTCTTTGTAGTCAAACACCATGGTGTTCACCCAGGCTATGGGGCAGTCCTGGGGGCAGGGATGGTAGGGGGGGGGGGGGGGGGGGGTGGGAGAGAGAGGGAGAGAGCACCATGATGGATTGTTTATTAATTAATTGTGGATTAATTGTTATTAAACAAGCAATGGACCATACATATACTGTAACTAAGCTTGTTTAAGGAATGTAGCTTATATATATAAACTCTTTCTTTAAATAAACTGTTATATAAAAACATTAAGTCTTGATTAGTTTCTAATTAAATTAAATCTGCACTATGTAAGTTCCGCCATTAGCAGCTTCTAGTGGCTCGAGTTATAAATTATCTTTATAATTTTAGACAGCAAAAGTCAAGAATATACGTGGATTTATTCTTCTTGGATGGGTACGTTTATCCCAGAGAAATGTTGTAGCTTTTTTTATGGGGACAACATGTGCGGCAGAAAAGTTACATGGTGCGGCTTTAAACATTGCCACACTCCATGATAACATCTATATCCACATACATATATAGATATATCAAAAGGGGAAAAGGAAAAAGCCACAGGATAATCCAGTATTTATACGAATAAATACTGATAAAATTGTGGCATAACATCTGAGTTAAACAAAAGGAGATAATTATGTATTCTCATTCAGTTTCAAAGTGTAATAAACAGAGCAACTCTCTGATTTCTGACTGAGGACCAACAGTTTGACCTCGGGCCCTGAACCGCAACCGCAGTCCACAGCTTCCCACAGGCGCCCTGACCGGGAGGGAGGCTAAGAGGAGGACCAGCGGAGGAGAAGCTACGCTAGGAGGCGCCCTGACCGGGAGGGAGGCTAAGAGGAGGACCAGCGGAGGAGAAGCTACGCTAGGAGGCGCCCTGACCGGGAGGGAGGCTAAGAGGAGGACCAGCAGAGGAGAAGCTACGCTAGGAGGCGCCCTGATCGGGAGGGAGGCTAAGAGGAGGACCAGCGGAGGAGAAGCTACGCTAGGAGGCGCCCTGACCGGGAGGGAGGCTAAGAGGAGGACCAGCGGAGGAGAAGCTACGCTAGGAGGCGCCCTGACCGGGAGGGAGGCTAAGAGGAGGACCAGCGGAGGAGAAGCTACGCTAGGAGGCGCCCTGACCGGGAGGGAGGCTAAGAGGAGGACCAGCGGAGGAGAAGCTACGCTAGGAGGCGCCCTGACCGGGAGGGAGGCTAAGAGGAGGACCAGCGGAGGAGAAGCTACGCTAGGAGGCGCCCTGACCGGGAGGGAGGCTAAGAGGAGGACCAGCGGAGGAGAAGCTACGCTAGGAGGCGCCCTGACCGGGAGGGAGGCTAAGAGGAGGACCAGCGGAGGAGAAGCTACGCTAGGAGGCGCCTGACCGGGAGGGAGGCTAAGAGGAGGACCAGCGGAGGAGAAGCTACGCTAGGAGGCGCCCTGACCGGGAGGGAGGCTAAGAGGAGGACCAGCGGAGGAGAAGCTACGCTAGGAGGTGCCCTGACCGGGAGGGAGGCTAAGAGGAGGACCAGCGGAGGAGAAGCTACGCTAGGAGGCGCCCTGACCGGGAGGGAGGCTAAGAGGAGGACCAGCGGAGGA
>NC_082382.1:25769775-25777275 GCF_031168955.1 Gadus macrocephalus
AGAGGCGGATGTCAAGAAGTCCTTCCATGAAGAGCACACAGCGCTTTCCTTCCGTCCTTTGGAGCGACGCTGAGATAAACTGAGCGACGCAAGTGGGACCACAGACACTCAACAAACTTACACAACCACACACACACACACACACACACACACACACACACACACACACACACACACTATAGAGGAAGCAGGGCTGTTTATGCTTCTTAACAAATTCACAACCGCAAACGTACAACAAAAAGCCACAATCTTACACCGTTGCACACACACACACACACACACACACACACACACACACACACACACACACACACACACACACACACACACACACACACACACACACACACACACACACACACACACACACACACACTTACGGCCCTCTTGCTCTTCTTCTTGGTGCCCCGGGGTTTCTTGGCCTTCTCCACGACGGCGTACAGCGCGATGCAGAGGCGGCTCATGCGCGGCAGGTCGGCCACGTTGATGTCGAACTCCAGCCTCTGGTTCCACACGGGGTCCGATCCCACCGCCACCTCAGAGCTGGTCACCAGCTTACACAGCAGCTCGCTGCCGTGGAACAGGCCCGCCTGCACCACCAGCTGGGGACAGGGGGGGGCAGGGTCAGACAGGGTGGGGGGGGGGCAGGGTCAGACAGGGTGGGGGGGGGGCAGGGTCAGACAGGGGGGGGGGGGGCAGGGTCAGACAGGGTGGGGGGGGGGCAGGGTCAGACAGGGTGGGGGGGGGGCAGGGTCAGACAGGGTGGGGGGGGGGCAGGGTCAGACAGGGGGGGGGGGGCAGGGTCAGACAGGGTGGGGGGGGGGCAGGGTCAGACAGGGTGGGGGGGGGGGGGGGCACAGGGTCAGACAGGGTGGGGGGGGGGTCAGACAGGGTGGGGGGGGGGGGGGGCACAGGGTCAGACAGGGTGGGGGGGGGGGGGGTCAGACAGGGTGGGGGGGGGGGGGCACAGGGTCAGACAGGGTGGGGGGGGGGCAGGGTCAGACAGGGTGGGGGGGGGCAGGGTCAGACAGGGTGGGGGGGGGGGGCACAGGGTCAGACAGGGTGGGGGGGGGCAGGGTCAGACAGGGTGGGGGGGGGGCAGGGTCAGACAGGGTGGGGGGGGGGGGGGCACAGGGTCAGACAGGGTGGGGGGGGGCAGACACTACAGGGAGACAGGGTGGGGGGGCAGACACTACAGGGAGACAGGGTGGGGGGGGCAGACACTACAGGGAGACAGGGTGGGGGGGGCAGACACTACAGGGAGACAGGGTGGGGGGGCAGACACTACAGGGAGACAGGGTGGGGGGGGCAGACACTACAGGGAGACAGGGTGGGGGGGCAGACACTACAGGGAGACTCCCACTCAGCCTCAGGGTGGAACTCTAATCTGCTGAGCCAACCTAAGTGGTTACACTGCAGTCGACCAATCCCTTTATTGGAAATAAACACTGCCGTTTATTGCCTGAACCAGGTAAAAAATAAATATATATATCTATATAGACACAGACACACATTTAATTACATAAGAGTGTATGTAAATGCACTCAGAGACCCGGCTGATTCTGAGTGACATGTGTCTGTCTTTTCTCCGGCCTCCTGATGTCAGCTGGGTTCATGTTCTGTTCATTCATAATGTGAGCAGCGTAATGGCTGTCCACAAAGGGGGGGGGGGGGGGGGGGGGCAATGGGGGAGTGGGTCCAAATGTAATTGTGTACGCACATTAAGGTTCTGAACGCTGCCATTGGCCGTAGCCAGGCGGGGGTTTGGAGTCCAGACCAGAGATCTCCTAAATATACCCCCGCCGTACACGAGGGGCTGTTCTTCCCAAGGGTACATCTCCTAACCTGGGCCTAAACCGCAGACAGGACTGATAACGCTGCGGCAGGACTCGTGTACCATGAGTCATGATCTGCTGGGAGGCACCGGAAGCGCACTTACACTTAATAAGCCATCGAAGGGCTAACGAGGTTAGTTATTAAACCCAATCAGAAGGGCCCACAGGCACACATTAACCTGCTCTCCGACTGAGGGCCATAACGTCCGCCCTGACACAGCTCCACGGCTTATGAAGGCTTCTTTATGTTTCAGCGTTTGCAAAAGGGTTACGTTTTTATAAAAAAGAAACGCGATTAAAACCATCAACCCAGTATCAACACAGCATCACAAAGTCAATACAAGTCAGAGACTTATCGGGCGACAATCCTCTGAAACTGTGATCCGCTCTCTGCAATAACGACTTCCACCTCTCCGCTAAAGGAAGCCCTTTTCTAAGAATCTAGAACCCAAAATGAGATGCAAACACCAGATAGGCCCCCCCCACTTCCTGTTGTTAAGTTTCAACCAACCGCCTAGAAGAATTATGGGAAACGTGCGGTCGGGTCACATGACCCTCCGAGGCGTTTGTAAACAACAGACGGCGGCGTCTCATTGAGCGGCGCAGTGCGAAGGCGCCAGAGGCCCCGCCCACCTTCATGCCTTCGTCGGCGTTGACCCGGCTGCCCTGCAGCAGGTGGATGCACAGCGGCTCGCTGATGGTCCACAGCAGCGTGGTGTTCTGCTGTGGGCGGAGACACGCACGTTAAGGCTACGGACATCTCAATGAAACCGATGGTAATTATGAATAGAGGCTAAGAACACATCTTATTGACCAATGAGGCGCTTTCAAACTCCCAACAAAATAACATATTTTAGCTTCATAATCCCCCCCCCCCCTACATCAAAAACCTTTGCATAGGTTTGTCTTATTCTTTACTAAAAAGGTTAATTATCAGCCTCAACGGCATGTTATGTCAAAGTCCAACGACACATGAGCCTCCGGTCTGGAACACGGTATGAGAGAGGGAGAGGGAGAGGGAGAGGGAGAGGGAGAGGGAGACAGAGACAGAGAGAGAGACAGAGACAGAGACAGAGAGAGAGACAGAGACAGAGAGAGAGACAGCGAGAGAGACAGAGAGAGAGAGAGAGACAGAGACAGAGACAGAGACAGAGACAGAGACAGAGAGAGAGAGAGAGACAGCGAGAGAGACAGAGAGAGAGACAGAGACAGAGAGAGAGACAGCGAGAGAGACAGCGAGAGAGACAGAGAGAGAGAGAGAGACAGAGACAGAGACAGAGAGACAGACAGAGAGACAGACAGACAGACAGGGAGACAGAGACGGAGACAGAGAGACAGAGAGAGACAGAGACGGAGACAGAGAGACAGAGAGAGACAGAGACAGAGAGAGACAGAGAGAGACGGAGACAGAGAGACAGAGACAGAGAGAGACAGAGAGACAGAGAGACAGAGAGAGACAGAGACAGAGACGGAGACAGAGAGAGACAGAGAGACAGAGAGAGACAGAGACAGACAGACAGACAGACAGACAGAGAGACAGACAGACAGACAGACAGGGAGACAGAGACGGAGACAGAGAGACAGAGAGACAGAGAGAGACAGAGAGAGACAGAGACAGAGAGAGACAGAGAGACAGAGAGAGACAGAGACAGAGACGGAGACAGAGAGACAGAGAGAGACAGAGAGACAGAGAGAGACAGAGACAGACAGACAGACAGACAGACAGACAGACAGACAGACAGACAGACAGACAGACAGAGAGACAGACAGACAGACAGACAGACAGACAGACAGACAGACAGACAGACAGACAGACAGGGAGACAGAGACGGAGACAGAGAGACAGAGAGAGACAGAGACCCCCCTCTCCGCCCTACCTTCTTCAGGGGCAGCGGGGGGGGTTTAGAGGCTGAGGTGGAGCTCTTGGAGCCCTGCCTCCAGGCGCTGCCCTGGTCCTCCTGGTAGGCCCTGATGGTGCTGTGGTACACCATGGTCAGCTGGGGGTTCTGGCCGTCCCGCAGGCACGAGAAGATGTACTGGGTGGGGGGGTGGAGGGTGGAGCAGGTGGAGGGTGGAGCAGGTGGAGGTAGACTGATTCAGCATCAACTCTGTTCAACTGAGATGGACCCTAGACATTCCTGATCTGTCCGTCTGTCTGTCTGTCTGTCTATCTGTCTGTCTGTCTGTCTCCCTCTCTGTCTGTGTGTCTGTCTGTCTGTCTGTCTGTCTGTCTCTCTCCCTCTCTGTCTGTCTGTCTGTCTGTCTGTCTGTCTCTCTCCCTGTCTGTCTGTCTGTCTCCCTCTCTGTCTGTGTGTCTGTCTGTCTGTCTGTCTGTCTGTCTGTCTGTCTGTCTGTCTGTCTCTCTCTCTGTCTGTCTGTCTGTGTGTCTGTGTGTCTGTGTGTCTGTCTGTCTGTCTGTCTGTCTGTCTGTCTGTCTCTCTCTCTCTCTCCCTCTCTGTCTGTCTGTGTGTCTGTGTGTCTGTCTGTTTGCCTTTCGTGATAGGTTAATGAGGTTAATGGGGGCATAATCTGGTTCTGTGTGGATGGGGTATGAGTGTGCTCGCATGAGTCAGACACACATATAGCTGGAGTTTCACAATCAACAACCAGGCAGAACCCTTGGGTCCTCACCACACTCACTCATCCAGAGCCCGACACTAAAGCCCCCGCCGCTCGCAGGAGCCCGGCCGGCCGCGAGGTCGGAACACAAGGTTCAGCGGTCGGCTGTCGATGTACCTCTCCCGCTGGACATGAGGTCAATGCATCTGTTGTCCCGGTGGAACTACGTTCGGGGGTCACCTTGAACTGGCACATGGGGTGGTCCCCGTAGAGGAAGTCCCAGCGCCCGTTGACCCTCAGGGTGTAGTCCTCGGCCTCCTGCCGCACCCAGCGGAACACCGTGGCCTTCTTCTTCAGCGCGCTGCGGATCAGGGCGAGGGGGGGCTCCTGGGGGTCCTGCTGGAGCATGAAGCTCTCCTGGACACACACACACACACACACACACACACACACACACACAGTTCAATTACCCCCTTCTCGAGCGAACTGGGGCCAGGAGAGTGTAGTGGCGAGGGGGTTTGACCCCCATAAAGAGGCACTGGGTTCAGAGCCCACACTCCGCAGCCTCTACCTGAGGCCTCTTTGACCCCTGACCCACTCCACAAGGCCATAATGTCCTTCCTCTGAACCCCCTTGAGAGGCGCTAGGGTGCAGGGGAGCAGAAACATAGTTCCTGAATCACGCTCAGTCGGTGTGTGTTTCACGGCGGCTTGTGGCTCGGCCGGGGAAACACCAGAAGAGCTCATCTGCATGTTGATCTGGGTCGGGGGTGGAACACCACATGTTCCACCGAGGTTGTATTTCGCATACATGACTCATCGTACGACCGAGAGGGGGTCATCGCCACGGCGACTCAGGGACGGGGGCGGACTCACGTCGCTGCCCTCGAACTGGATGTTGATGAAGATCTTCTTGGGGGCCTTGGCCCCGCCCCCGCGGGAGGGCAGCGCGCGGCAGGGCTCCAGGTCGCAGGGGAAGTTACACTCCATCCACTGGAACCAGGGCAGCGCCTGCTGCTGCAGAGCCTTCTCCTCGCAGAACGCCCGCAGCCGCGCGCGGAACTCGCTCACCTCGTGGTTCTTCTGCGCCTCGAACTCGTTGATGCCTGGGGGGCGACAGGGAGCCAGCAGCATTACCCACGTAGAACCAACGCTCCCTTTTATTAACATGGATTTAGCGGCTCATGATTGTCGCCTAGGGACCGTTCCAGGTTTTACGAGAAGATCAAAGACTGGAGATTCTTGATGTTAAGTTAACGATAACTTCTCATGTGAGAGGCGGCGTTTCCTGGTTAGACCGGCACAAAACCAAATCATTTGAAGCTTTCACGTCTAGATTCACAAGTAAGTGAAATCTGTCTGACCCTTGATCTTCCTCTGTACTGGGTGTGGCAGTGAGCAAATACCCCCAGAGCCCCTCTACCCCCAGAGCCCCTCTACCCCCAGAGCCGCTACCCCCAGAGCCGCTACCCCCAGAGCCCCTCTACCCCCAGAGCCGCTACCCCCAGAGCCGCTACCCCCAGAGCCTCTACCCCCAGAGCCGCTACCCCGAGAGCCCCTCTACCCCCAGAGCCGCTACCCCCAGAGCCTCTACCCCCAGAGCCCCTCTACCCCCAGAGCCCCTCTACCCCCAGAGCCGCTACCCCCAGAGCCCCTCTACCCCCAGAGCCGCTGTACCCCCAGAGCCGCTACCCCCAGAGCCCCTCTACCCCCAGAGCCCCTCTACCCCCAGAGCCCCTCTACCCCCAGAGCCGCTACCCCCAGAGCCTCTACCCCCAGAGCCCCTCTACCCCCAGAGCCGCTACCCCCAGAGCCTCTACCCCCAGAGCCCCTCTACCCCCAGAGCCGCTACCCCCAGAGCCTCTACCCCCAGAGCCCCTCTACCCCCAGAGCCGCTACCCCCAGAGCCCCTCTACCCCCAGAGCCGCTACCCCCAGAGCCGCTACCCCCAGAGCCCCTCTACCCCCAGAGCCGCTACCCCCAGAGCCCCTCTACCCCCAGAGCCCCTCTACCCCCAGAGCCGCTACCCCCAGAGCCTCTACCCCCAGAGCCCCTCTACCCCCAGAGCCGCTGTACCCCCAGAGCCTCTACCCCCAGAGCCCCTCTACCCCCAGAGCCTCTACCCCCAGAGCCCCTCTACCCCCAGAGCCGCTGTACCCCCAGAGCCTCTACCCTCAGAGCCCCTCTACCCCCAGAGCCTCTACCCCCAGAGCCCCTCTACCCCCAGAGCCGCTGTACCCCCAGAGCCTCTACCCCCAGAGCCCCTCTACCCCCAGAGCCGCTACCCCCAGAGCCGCTGTACCCCCAGAGCCGCTGTACCCCCAGAGCCGCTGTACCCCCAGAGCCGCTGTACCCCCAGAGCCCCTCTACCCCCAGAGCCCCTCTACCCCCAGAGCCGCTGTACCCCCAGAGCCTCTACCCCCAGAGCCCCTCTACCCCCAGAGCCGCTGTACCCCCAGAGCCTCTACCCCCAGAGCCCCTCTACCCCCAGAGCCCCTCTACCCCCAGAGCCGCTGTACCCCCAGAGCGGAGGCTAGCTCCGCGCTCACCTTTCCCGATGAGCAGGCTGATCTGGGCGTTGGCCAGCTTCTCGGCGCGGTCCCCCTCCCGGGCCACCAGCTGCAGGAAGCAGGCGAAGGGCCGCACGTCGGCCAGGCGCCGGTGCTCCGCCTCCAGCTCCAGGCGCTCCGCCGCTGAGCTGATGCACACGAAGACGTAGGAGGCGGGGTCGCCCAGCGCGTTGAACAGGGGCTCGCTGCTGGCTCTCCTCCACACCAACTGACCAACAACAGCATCAACAACAACATCAACAACCCCAGCATCAACAACAACAGCATCAACAACAACAACAGCATCAACAACAACAACATCAACATCAACAGCAACAACAACAACAACAGCATCAACAACAACAGCATCAACTACAACAGCATCAACTACAACATCAACAACAACATCAACAACCCCAGCATCAACAACAACAACAACAACAACAGCATCAACAACAACAGCATCAACAACAACAACAGCATCAACAACAACAACAACAACAGCATCAACAACAACAACAACAACAGCATCAACAACAACAACAACAGCATCAACAA